>NC_085137.1:518001610-518164656 GCF_035046485.1 Aedes albopictus | reverse complement strand
TTGATGAAATTCAATATATTGGCGAGTTTTACGGACGATCTTCTTAAATTTTAGCAAAATTTCCAAAAATTTTTGAAGAAATGTATTTTTTCCAATAAGAAAAAAACAACTTAAAAATTCTTTCTCGACGTTTATTTGACATATCATATGTAGGCGAGTTACAGTAAAAACTTCAGCTCAATCAGAGGATTGATTACGAAGAATGAGATGTTTGAAGTGAGCGACTTTGCTTAAAAATAGAACAAAAATCGATTTCAAATCATCAACCTTGTATGGAAGGTCGAAAAAATTTCCTCTCTACTGTAATTTTTTTCCTTCACGTTTTCGAACTGAGGGCATGATTTTGCACCAAAAATGATCATCAGCTTACCGAGTTCAAAAATGCTGTAAACTAGTGTTACTGACGAAATAGCAAAATAATCATCATAATTAAACTTTGCGGTTACAATTATTCGAACATTGATCACCTTCAATGTTTATTAAGACAATTAGTTGAATAAAATAGTTAAGCAATGTTTAAGCAGCATATGCACTAGCATTGGTGTAAATCTGGCTGAGACATCGATTTTTGTGAATCGATACGTATCGGATCAGCAGAATCGATTTACCGATTTAATCGAATGCTTTGAATCGATGTTTTCACATCGATTCGATTTTGAAAATATTACAGAACTTTAAAATGATTCGTTAGTTGCATGTAGTTTAAGTTCATGGTATGTTCTATTTGTCTAAATGAATTTAATATCAAAATTTGAGATTGCACATCGAACAATTCGCGACTCTGATTCGAAAATGGATATAACGTTGAGACAGTGTATTCTGAAAAAAAAAACTATTTTTGAATCAAAAGAAATATCCTGAGATCCTGATATTTCCCAGAACTCCGAGAAGTATTCCCATATAGTACTGAGATAAATTCCCGCAGACTGTAGAGAGGAATTTTATCCTAGAATATTTGAAGAGGCTCCTCTAGAATTCCGAAAGGAGTTCCTCTAGAATTATGATAGAGATTTCTTCAGAATGCTGAAAATGATTACACTAGAATCCTGAGCGACATTATTTAGAAAAAAAAAAAACAAGACTCTTCCGGTATCTTGGTTGGAATTCTCTCTGAAATCTATTAAGGATTTCCCTAGAGTCCTGAGATAGATTACTCCATATCTATGAGACAGATTGTCTCAAAGTCCCGAGCGGAATTCTCCCAGAATCATGTGATAGATTGTCTCAGAATCCTAAGAGATTCTCCCAAAATATTCCAGAATCCAAAGATGGATTATCCCAGAATCCTGAATAGGATTATCCCAGAATCACAAGATGAATTCTCCCAGAACCCTGAGAGAAATTCCAAGAGCGGTTCTTCCACATTCTTGAGATAAATTCATCTAGAATACTGAGAGAGATTCTCACGGAAAAGATTTTCGGAATTCTAAGATGAATTCCCCAAGAAACTTGAAGGAAATGAACCAAAATCCTGGAAAGAGTAGCTTCGAACCCTAAGAAGGATTACTTCAGAATCCTGAATTCTTCCTGGAAGGGATTACAAAAACATCTAAAATGGACTTCCCCAGCATCTTGACAAGGATTCTCTGGAATTCTGAGAGGTATTCCCACATAAAACAGAAAAATTACCGCAGATTCCTGAAACACATTCCCAAAATCTTTGAAAGGACTCCCCTAAACTCCTAAAAGCGATTGTCCCAGAACTACTCTCAGAGTTCCTCAGAATACTTTAAACTATTACACCAGAACCTCAAGAGAATCTTCCCCTAATCTTTCCAGGGATTTCCACTGATTACTAAGAGGGACTCTCCCAGAATCCTGAAAGGGATTTCTGGGAACAACTGCTCCAGATTATAGAAAACAGAACTCTGCTGGAACTCTCGTTGAATACTGAGAAGGATTTCTTCCGAACCCTTAGAGGAATCACAAAATCTATGCGAGGGATTCTTAAAAATCCATATTTTTTCTAGAGAATTATGTCCAGAATCTCGGGAGAGATTCTTCAATAATTAATAATTCTAAAAAAACACGTCCTAGAATCTTAAAAAATATAGCCCCAGAATATCAAGGATTTTTTCAGAATCATAAGATCAATTCCCCAGAATCTTGGGAGAAATTTCCCCAGGAACCTGACGGGGATTACCCCAGAAAGATGAATTTTCAGAGAATCTTGGGAAGAGTACCCGCAGCATACTTAGTGATATCCCCAGAGTCTTAAAAGGATCTAACGTAGAATCATGAGAAGGATACCACTAGAATCCTGTGTGGAATTCCCCAGGAATCCTAATAAATATTCCCCCAGAATTCTGAGATGAATTTCGCCACAATTCTGCACGGAAAGATCGATGTACACAGAGCAAGGAGTAACTTTCACGCAGCGATCGAAAAGACAAAAGATTTCATGCAAACTTGTGTGAAAATACACGCAAATTTGTGTAAACCCGGAGCAGCACATTTTTTGTGCTGATCCAGTCGTACGCAAATATGAGTGAAAAATCCTTTGTCTTTTCGTAAGTTACTCATTCGCTGTGTACTTTCGTTTTAGGGTGTGAGAATACCGAGAATGATTCTTCAAGAAGTCTGAGAGGAGTTCCTGAGAAAGATTTCCTCAGAATTCTGAGTGGGATCCGAAGTTAGGGGCTACTCCATTTTTCTAAAAAGGATTCTCTCGGAATATTTTATAGAAATTCTTCCAGAATCCTGAGGGATTTCCTAGGATTCCCGAGATTGATTCTCCCTGAATCCTGTGATGGATTGCCTCAGAATTCTGAGAGAAGTTTTTTCTCGGGATTCAACCAGAATGCTTGGACGGATATCCCCAAAACTCCCTGGCGGATTCTTGCAGAATCCTGAGAGAGATTCTTGTAGGGTCTCGCTCGAATCCAAAGTAAGATTCAATAAACCACGATAAGATTATTTACAGAAAATAACTATTTCTTCAATTACTTGCGCTCTGAAACAGCGTCTTTATGTCACCACGTCTCAGCCAATTCTCCCTTTCTAGATGGTTCCCGACTACTACGACCGTTTCTTCTCGTTGTCCCTAACAACGAGCACATGTCTCGGAACACCGAAGCAAATCATCTACTCATTATGTTATAATAACATTTTCAATTTCCTACAATTCTCCTAGAATCCTGAGAGAAATTCTCCTGCAGTATTGAAAGACATCCCACTAGAATCCTGAAAGAGCTTGCCCCAGAACTCTGAGAGAGATCCTCCACATTACTGAGAGAAATTCAATCCTGCGAGGGATTCTCAAAAAATGTTCGGAACCCAGAGATAGACTGACCTAGGTTCCTGAGAAGGATGCCCTAGAACAATGAAAGGGTCACTCTAGGCCATAAGGAGAATTCCTTTAGCATCCTGAGAATGATTCACTTAGACTCCTAGGAGGGAGTGTGAAGAATTAGCCTAAGTTAAAATTCACGAACAAAAAGGCCTTTTTGTTAATGGTTAAATTTAACTGTGGATTCTGAAGAAAAGTATTTTAAAATTTTCGAATCGAAAGAATAATCGAATGTAAAAAATCGATTCAGTCGATTTCGTGGGGTTCCAACATCGATTCAAAAAATCAATTAATCGGAACAAAAACATCGATTCAAAATTGTCCAACGCTATATACATCATTGTTTAATAAACGTTGAAGAAACGTTTATGATGTTTGTGTAAATAGCAGACGATTCTAAAGATAAACAAGAGTTTCACAACTGATGTACGATCATTGGATAAACATTTATTTGATCGTGCTTATAGAACGGTTGATGTTGAATAGATTCTCATTTTTGGGCGAACAAGAGTTGAAGAACACTTTTATTTTAAAACTATTCAAATATAATACGACTTGCAGATTAATAACGTTACTTTGACAAACATTTCTTAAAGCAAAAATGGTTTCTAGGGGTATTATAATGTGTGCCCTGGAGTGGACCTGGTGTGATGGCTAAAGTACGTAACTATCATGCCGAGGACCTGGGATCGAATCCCCCTCCATTTTTCATATTTCTCTATGAGTCGTGCAATAAAAAAATCATTCATCTTTTAAATTCCTGAATAACATAGCCACACACACGAGACGCGAAATGAGACAAGACATAACACTTATCGTTCTTACAATCGTCAAGAAAAGATTAAGAACGATAAGTGTTATGTCTTGTCTCATTTCGCGTCTCGTGTGTGTGTCGTGAAGTTCTTACGTTAGCAAAAACTGTAAAAGTTAATAGTGGAATAACATAGCCCATTCAATAATTCATTACAAAATGACTTTTTTGGATGCCCCTATATTTTTCTCAGTTTGGTGTTCTATGAGCACTTCATAGATTGAAAATTGACAGCTTTGGAAGAACAAAAGTAGTGATTTCAACATTTAATTCATAATACTTACATGATGAAAAACAAGCACAGGAGAAATTCCAAGTTATATTTCCAGAAAATCTATAACACGATTAGAGATCCATCAGCAAACATGTGTATTGAAATTTCACTTATGTTTTATGTACGGTGAAATATCACCCACGATAAAGTTTACCACGTTTTTCCTATTGCAAATATGGAGCAATGAGCACTTCAATATTCTTCCATTTCAAACTAGTGTACACTCACATCCAGAGAAATTCTCGCACAGAAATCACCCACATCGAGAAGCATATTTCCTAACTGGCAAAACATTTATCATAAATATTTCTTTTTTAGATACCCTTTTCAAATTCGCGCTGCTGGTACTGGCGTTATTATATTCATAAATCTGGCATCACGCACTCTACGACATAGCTCTTTTTCGCTCTTCTTCCACGCTTTGTTTCTACATTTCCATGGTTTTTGCACTCATGCTAGACACATCTGTTGTAGATAAATTCCTTTGGTACGATTTATTACTTCCTCACATTTCAAACCGTTGAACAGAAATCAATTACTAAGCCGATTGGAGAAACATAATTTCTTCTGAAACACACGTTTTCACTTAACAGCACTATAACGCTTTCGTGCGCTCATACATTTATGATTTGAGTCTTTCTAGTTATGTTGCCACCCACTCAACACAGTTAATTGCCATCCAATCCCCTCTGTGGGCGACAAGGTTAGCGAATTTAGTCCGTTCCGATCACTTCCAATTCCAAAACTCAACTGAAACAGAACTGTCTCGGCGGGTTCGTTTATGTACTTTCCCCAAAACGATCTTTCACGAGCCCCCCCAGTCAAGGTTGCCAATTCTACCGACTGAAAGTTACTTTCCATCAGTGGTTCATCCCATGCAGAACGGACATCACTGGTCCAAATCGTGTCTTCCCATCAAGCACGTGGTGCCGAAATTCTCTCAGAGCAGAACAGGCAGGCCTTGAAATGCGCAAGTCTTTGTTTATGTTTACAATTTGCCTCATCGCAATCATCGCACAAAGCAGGCTGGAAAAAGCCGGCCGGCCAAATGTGAATCGTCCGTGCGTCGCCTACTTATAGGAAAGACGACCATGTGCACCCATCGGTCTTGCACGGCACGGTAATGCTCGGCAGACCACGCGGTGATTGGCTATGCAGGGGGTGGGGGGGTTTTATTTGCATGTTGGAACAGGGAGACTGTAACCAGATGGGAAAAATCTTTTCTTCACGCCTAGCCGACCCCAGGTCGGGGTTGATTCGGAATGTGGTTGGAACTCCAGTCACATAGCACAGCGGTATTTTGTAAGCGAATTGTTTGCATGTTGTACGATCGGAACATGTCTGTCAACTGTCTGCAGTGGATGAGATAATACTTGGAAAAAATAACAATGGCTGGATAAATGGATGTTTCTTTATGTACCTAATGAAATTACTTTTAATTAAAATTGTCTCTCATTGAATGTGGACACAAAGTGCTTACGGCGTAAATGGGCGCTCTTGTATTTGAACTCCCCCATTTGAATCATTTTCCATCTGCATGCTTCGTTTTCTTTGTCGCATACCATGCGTCTCCTTCGAACTGCTTGGCCCATGAAACTTCTGTGAAGATCACATCCCCAAGCACATCCCACAGTAGGTTAGCGATTGATTGTGAACCGTTAGAAGAGTTTGTTCTATATACTTAAGGCGAAACTGGAAGCATTTTCTATTTTTTTCGGTTTTTGATTGTTTATTAAATAACGAAGCAATATTTTCAAAATCGGGTTTCATGCACATGTAGAGTATGAATCAAGGGGTTTTCTGAATTTTTTTGAGGTGGAAAATGTTTTCCATTTTTGCTGAAATCATTTTTTTGTGAAATTTTGTTCAAAAATGGTTTCTGTAAAAACGAAAAACATTTTCCACTCCAAAAAAAAGTCAGAAAATACATTGATCCATACTCTACATGTACACGAAACCCGATTTAGAAAATATTGCTTCGTTATTTAATAAAAAAAATCAAAAACCAAAAAGTGAGGAAATGCTTCCAGTTTCGCCTTGAACCTTTATTTTAAAATTTTCTTCTTTGTGACTAATCTACCTAAAAGTGCGATAAGAATTCATTTTCCTCATAAATGAAGATAGGGTATTGGTGTCTTCTGCAAAGTTACAGAAAAATGTGTTCTTGGAAAGTTTGCCGAAAAAAACTACAGGTCGGACTCGATTATCCGGGGGTTCAATTAACCGGGGGCCCAATTATCCGGGGCTCGATTATCCGGAAAAAATGGCTCGATTATCCGGGGACTAAATAATTTTTCGTTTTGTTTGCACAATTTAAGATGGCAATAAGTTAAAAGTTGTATCAAATGTCAAATACAACACCCATAAATCAGATTCAGCCTATTTGAGAATTATTTTTATTATGCAGATTTTTCGGCTAAATTTTCATTCCCAATAAATATGTTTATAATCATGCCAGCCGTTGAGTTTAAGGACTCTAACATCATACAAGCTTGCTTCTATGTTTATCGAACTGTTTTTGATTGATAAATCTCAAAAATAAAATATAAAAAGTTTGGCTCGATTATCCGGAAATTCGATTATCCGGGGAGATTGTTTTTCGGAGTCACCCGGATAATCGAGTCCGACCTGTATTACTGTATTTGCTCAACTTCAAAGTTACGTGTCATTTTTTGGTGATGACCCTTTTGAAATAGGTTTTCCGATATAACTTTTTCTATGGATCCTTGAGAATTTTCGAGTTTACTACAAAGTTTTTTTTTTGTAATGAAATGAAGCTCCTTCTGATTTCTTTCTTCAGATAACGCTCTAAGAAGAACAGAGCCTGCATCTCAACGAGAAATCTCAATTAGACTCCCTTCAAGAGACTCCCTTGGAGAAATTTCTACAGGAATCGTCGGAGGAACTTTAGAGGAGGTCTCATCCAGAGGGTGTTGCTGGAATTCTTGATGCAATTGCAACTGAGATTCCTACATACCAAAAAAATTGCTGTGATTCCTCTAGATATTTTTCCGAAATTTCCTGCTGTGATTCCATCAGGGATTTCTACGATGATTCCTCCAGAACCTTTTTTTTAGTAATTACCCAGTACTTCTGCCGGAAATCCACTTGAGTTCTTCGTGAATTCTTGCTGGGATTATTCAAGGAATGCTTCTGGGGTTCATTCAGGAACTTCTGGTGCAACCCTCCAGGGAGTATTATTGGAATTCTTTAGGCTGTTAATCCTCCGGAAGTTCTTGGTGAGCTCCTCAGAGCAATAACAAGAGAAATCTTAACTGATTTTGTTTGAGAAATTCCAGCAAAAAATCCTGAAACATTCCTGGTAGCAATCAGCAAGAATTGCAGCTGATGTTTCAAAAGAAATTCCTAAAGCAATCTTTGAAAACTCCCTGTAGAAATCATAAAGGGAATTACTCTAGAAACCCTTGCAGGAATGACTAGCAAGATTAGTATAAAAATCCTTGGAGAACACTCTGGGGCAATCTCAACAAGAATTTCTAGATTAATCCTATCAGGAAATTGTGGAGAAATTCTAAGTGGAAAAGTCCATGAATTCGATCAAAAGTTCCTCTTTGGATTTCTCTGTGGGTTACTCCAGGAGATCCTTCAGGAATTCCTTTGGGAATTACTCTAGGAGGTATTTCTGCAGAAGTTCCTTTTGTGATTATTATAAGTATTTTTTTTTTCAAAAGATTCCTCCACAAATTACACATTCCCAAAAAATGCCTGCTCGGGTTTCTTCAGGGATTCGTCGTTCCTCCAGTAATACCTCTTGGAATTAATTCAAGAATTCTTCTGCAATTACCTCAAGACATTCTTGTTGGGTATTTTTCTTCCAGAATTCATCCAGCAAACACTGCTGTAATTTGTCTATGGGTTGCTCCTGAAATTCACTCAGGGATTTTTTTTGAAGAATTCCTTCCGCATTTTCTCTATGGTCTTCCAAGAATGTCTTTAGGGATTTTTTCCAGGAACTACTCTCCGTTTTCTTACTGGAATTCCTTTTCCGATTCCTTAGCGACTTTATGTTGAAATTCTTCCTAGAATGCTGATAGAATTTCTCCAGGAAGTCCTCTAGGAAGTCTTGCTGGGAATCCTCCAGCAATTGACGAAAATTCTTCCATTTGAAATGCTTGTGAAATCCCCATTTGAATGCTTGGAGAAACCCTGGTGGAAATTTTTGAAGAAATTCAAAGGAATTCAAAGAGGGATCATTGAAGAAATCCTTAATGGAATCGTCGGAACAGTTTCTGGAGGAATCATTGACTAAACCAATGGACAAATTTGTAGCAGAATCTCATCAGGCATTCCTGGAGGAATTCCAAGGAGATTTCTCTAGCACTTCTTGTAAAAGTCCTCTTAGGGTCCCTTGAGGATGTCATCTCCAAGGATTCCTTCTTGGAATCCAGTAAACAGCAGAGATTCCTAAAAAACACTCCTAGAATTTCTCCGGGAATTCTCGCTGAGATTTCTAAGCATTTTCAGCCGGAATATTTCCAATCATACCTCTTGAAACTCCTCCAGGACTTTTTTTTTATATGAATCCTTGAAGAAACCTCTGTGGCAATCCCAGAAAGATTTTTTAGAGAAAGCCTATCAGGAAATTGTGAAGGAATTCCAAGTGGACTTCTCCAAAGACTTTTCCATGAATTCGATCAAGAGTTCCTCCTAGGATTTCTCCAAGAGATCATTCGGGAACTTCTTCAGGAAATACTCTAAGACGGTCCACTGGAATTTCTGCAAAAGTTCCTTTTGTGATTGTTATAGGGTTTTTTAAAAAGATTCCACAACAAATTACACTTGAAAATTCCTGAAAATGCTCTTTGTTCCTTCATTATTATCTCTTGAAATTTATTCAATAATTTTTCTGCGATTATCTCTAGACATTCTTGTGGAGATCCCACGATTTTTTCTTGATAAGATTCATCCAGCAACCACTACTGTAACTCCTCTATGGTTTCCTCCAGAAATTCACTCAGAGATTTTTTTCCAGAAACTCCTTCCGCATTTCTCTAAGGATTCTTCCAAGAATGGTTCCAGGGATTTTTTTTTTCAGGAATTCCTTTTCGTTTTCTTACTAGCAATCGTCTTCAGATAGGTATTCCAAAAGGAATTCCAAGATGAATCATTGAAGAAACCCCTAATGGAATCGTCCGGAACAATTTCTGTTGGAATTATTGAATAAACCAATGGACAAATTTGTAGCAGAATCTCATCAGGCATTTCTGGAGGAATTCCAAAAAGATTTCTCCAGTAATTCTTGTTGGGATAACTGCTGGGATTCCTCCAAAAATTCCTCTTAGGGTCCCTTGAGGATTTCTCCCCAAGGATTCTTCTCGGAATCGTTTACTGGATTCCTTAAAAAAAAACTTCTGGAATTTCTTCGGGAATTCTTGCTGAGGTTTCTAAGCATTTTCAGCCGGAATATCTCCAATCATACCTCTTGAGACTCCTCCAGGACTTCCTTACTAGTATTCCTTACCAGAAATGTCCAGAGAAATCCCAGTAGCAGTCCTGGAGCAGCTCCAGCAGTAGTTCCAATACCTAATCCAAAGAAGGAGAAATCCATGAATAAATTTCAGCAGAAATTACTGGAGAAATCTCAGCAAGAAATTCGCAGCCAGAAGAATTCTTGGGTTAGTCCTTGCCTAAATTTATGGAGGAATGCCAGGAATTCATGTAGTTAAAAATCGCTGAAGGAACCACAGGGGACATTTCTGGGAAAGTCCATGAAGAAATCCCTTCGGATGTATGTGTTAGAATTTCGGGAGGAATCCCAGCAGACATCCTTGGAGGGCTTTTGTGAGCAAAACCTGAATATATAGTTGAATAAATTACTGGATGAATTATTGTGAAATTATTTGGAAAAGTCCCAAGAGGAATTCATAAAGAAATTTTTTGGTGCAATACCTGGCGTGAATTTCCTGAAGAAATCTCAGGAGAAATTCCTGAATCAACTTTTAGAGGCATTTCTTCAGCAATCCCCTTGAGAACATCAGGTATTCTTGGAGGAATTTGTCTTGGAATTTCACCAAGGAATTTTAAACATGTTCTTATACATATTTTTTCAAAGATTCCTACAGAGAATTCTCCAAGGTATTCTATAGAAATTTCTCTATCGATTCATTCAGAGATTTATTCAAGGATTGAAACTATAGAAACTTTTCTTGGAGTACCAGCAGAAATTCATGCTAGAATTTCTTGAAATTATCTCAACACCGCTAAAGAAGCCAATTACCTTTGAAAACGCGTAATACCTAAAATTGTTTCTTTGGAAAAGTTGTACCCCTTGTTCCACTCTACAATTCGTTGTTTGACACCAAGCTACTACCTCTTATCGTTTTCTTGCAATTTAGATTTAGACATCGCATTTCAGATCGTAAATTTGCAACTGTACAAGTAAGCACTGTTTTTCGCACTGTGCCGCTGGAGATAAATCAAAATTGCAAGAAAACGATAAGAGGTAGAAGTTTGGTGTTAAAGAACGAATTGTAGAGTGGAACAGGGGCCACAATTTTGCCTACGAGAGAATTTTAATTTAATACGCATTTTTCAAAGATAATTGACAAAAACTATTTAAAACACTCTACTTTTGAGCTATTTTGCTCTATAAAACTTATTTATATAATTAAACCAATCGATTCAAAGATGTCTGTTGGAGCCACCCTAGAGTTATGTCCAATTTGTTCTCTTCAACTACTCTCAATATCTCCTGTACTAAATTAACGATACCAATAGCCATCCCATTTGTTCCAATGTCAAGGTCATAATAGCCAGATATCAGTCTTCCTTATCACTAGCCTTCGGCTAGTGAGAGAAATCCGATTTTGATCTACGTTCGGATAAGCCTTTTAGATTCTCTTTCTACTGAATTTCCATATAATGCTATATGCAAACCAGAATCGAATCAGTTAAGAATATATCGCAGAACAGAACACACGTCTCTGTATCATTTCGTTGTTGCAATAAACTTCGCAGTAGTCCGTCCCCCAGTAAAACGTGTCGTGTCGGTTTAAGTGCAGTGAAAGAACGATCCCAAACACTCCGTCGGTCTCCCAAACTCCGCCGCGGTTACAATGTCGTTTGATAGAAAATTCAATAACCTTTCGAATAAGGGTAAAAAAACTGCGATAAGTTTGAATATTTCCAAATTATAGCCAATTAAGGCAATAATAGTACATAACATGGAAAGTTCAATAACAACGTAACGGTTGAGATTTGACCATATGCGTAGAACATTTTTTTTCACCAATCATTGTCCTCCATCACCCCTTAAGGAGAAACTTCAGAGAATACAAATATGGCTGCCACAATGGCCGACTACACTCAGCAAAAAATACTAGCGAAATTCATCAAAATACCTTATGAAAATTTGCTATAACTAATTCTTACGGATGCTATAAGAATACCTTTTGAAAATTGATCGTGCTTGCTAATGACAAATTTCATAAGATAGACTAATGAAAAGAACAAAAAAATCTTAAAATGATCCAGACTGGATTCGATCCATGAACGTCGGGATCATCGAGCCCGTGTTTTATCCACACGGCTACCGACGCTTGAGAATACCATGTTGCTAAACATGAATAAAAGCCAAGCTGTGAGACGATTTTACGTCATAGCGTGACCTTATAAAATTTATCCGAATCATTATGAATTATTTAAGGACAGACTTGTAAGAATCCCAAAATGGCCGCCACAATGGCCGACTTAGGCACCTACTCATGATTTCGAGGGCACAAATCTCCACGTAAACAAAACCAGCGCACCTGATCTTCTTATTTTAAGCTTATTTCAAGTGAGCAAGAACAGAATAATAAAATGCTTAGTTGTTTTTTTTTTGTGTATTTTAACTTAAATGCTATGCTTTGTTGTGTGAAGCTTGCTTCTTGAGATTTGTGCGTTTGAAACTTTGATGTACTGTTAAAGCGGGATGTCAAGACGTTTGTCCTTAAAGGCCGTTTCATAAGTTGAGCCTTATGGAAATCTTAAGGTTATTTGGCTGATTGTAGGACCCCTACTCACGTTTTCAAGAGCACCAATCTTAAAAATTCGTAAACAAATGCGCTCGATTTGGAAAAGCTACCTCTTTTTACAAGCGAGCAAAGCCAGGATAATCAAGTGCGGCTTAATTCGATGCTTCGTTCGCCAGATTTGTGCCTCTAAAGTTTGTATTCGAAATTGTAAAGAGATTTCTTGATGTTTCACCTTAAACACAAACAACTTAAAATCCTACTTCAACAGTGCATTTTTTTGCGTGAACAGTGCATTTTATTAGTCTGTTCTTGCTCACTAGTAGTAAGCATAAAATTGTTGAATGGTAGGTACATCCTTGGAGGTGCATCACACAGCTCAGTGGAGAGCTAGGTGGAGAGCTAGGTATCAATTGGTAGGTAAATGGAAATAAATTGTAAATATGTTATAAATACCTAGATTGAATAAAGGAGAGGCACTGCGCTGGTAGCGATATCAGTCTGTGCCTGGGTTTGGAGAACAAAAGCCTCGCCTGTGTTTTTATTTCCAAAAATAAGGAGATCAGGTGCGCAGGTTTTGTTTACAAAGAGATCTGTGGGCTCGAAATCGTGAGTAGGTGCAAAAGTTGGCCATTTTGGGATCGTAACAAGTCTGTCCTTAAAAAGTTTGAACTCACGAACCTAACACCACAGACAAACAGACGTAACATTTCGAACATTTCTCGATTCAAATCATAGTCACGGAAACACATTCGCCCAATGCTAAAAGGACTATGTTTGGCTGACCCCCAACTAGGTGGCGGTAGTGAGCAAACGTCAAACTCGAACAAAAACTATGCGAGCGCCATGGTTGGGCAGTTAGCCAACTACCAAACTTTGAAAAAGACCGTTAAATCTGTGTACGATGGGAATTGGGTTCTTTAGGGGTATCCAGATTATTGCATAATCGGAATCTCCTTCCAAAAATTAATCTAAATCCAAAATTTCATCATTTTTGGTGCCCGTGAACTATTTTCAAAATGCATTTAAAGTTTGAATGGGGAATTTTTTTAGTTCGGAGCGAACTGTCACTTTATCGATTGAACTGTCATTCTATCCACGAAAATTAAAAATGTTTTGTTTATTTGACCATCAAAACGCAATAAAATACCTTAGGGCCGATTTCTTGACCTCGGCTTAACCGGTAAGCCAGGCTTACCCATACAGTTAAACCTGGCTTAACGCTTAAGCCAGGGTGAAAAAATTGCCCCTTAGACTCAGAAAAATGCGCTCTTTCGATTAGGCTGAAGAAAATGGCAATATTTAATTCGCTAAACAACCCAATTGCAACGCTTACTACACACTGTACAAAAATAATATCACAGAGAAACAGACGTAACACTTAGAACAAATTCTATTAAAAAACATCGTCACAAAAACGCAATCGCCCAATGCTAAACGTACTGTGTTTGGTCGCCACTTAAATCGTAAAGTTTTTTATATTCCAAATAAATTTATAAAATGTTTACTAGTAGCTCTTGTTTACTCAGTATAGATATGGAGCATATATGAATGCGGAACAAATCTTATATTTTGACGTTTTTCGTTGAGAAAATGTGAATTACTTGAAAGGTGACCCATCTTGCCCCGCACTTTTTTCACGGCGCAAAATCGATCACTTTTTAAAACTGCTTGTTTAACATCAAATCATGTATTTTATGAACTTTTTATTGACTTTTAGCATAGCTAACTAGTGTATTAAAGAGTAGCGGACGAATACAAACCAATACGATTTGTATTTACAAAGTTATGGTGATCCATCCTTAGGTGACCCATCTTGCCCCGCCCCACCCTATATTGCAACGAGCGAATGCCATTCGCTAATTGCAACGTCACTTTGACACTAAAGTGCATCGAAATGCACTGACAGCATGACTGACAGCACAAATTTGACACTTGATTGCTTTTTAATTGCAAAAACTTGTCAAATTTTGCATTTAGCGGACTTGCAACTAAAAAGCGTTGCAACGAGCGGGTTTGCAACGAACGAACGGACGCTGTACTGAATATTTGAATCAGCCGTTAAAAAGGTGATCGATGGGAAGCAATGAGAGTGTGACGTCTGTTTCTCTGTGATAATATTTTTTTCTATTTTACAGTTTAAAATAAACTGTGTTGTTCTGTCTTGTATGAGTCTTACAGTTTAGCTGGGTTGCACTGTACTGCACCAGAGCACTAATGACGTCATCACATTTCTCTCAGCTGCTGACCACAAATGCCACAAACACACAGCTATTCTTACAAATAATAATACCTGAAGTGTAGCTACCTTGAAACAGTTTGACGTTTCTCTTTCGGACGCATTTTGGTGGAGCTTGTTTTGAGCGCAGGCGCTCTGCAATTTCATTTGGCTGGAGAAAATTTAAGTGAATTGCTCATATTTTGAATGAAATTTGTGAATTACATTGTGCAAAAATCAGATTTAGTGAAATATTTATCATCACGCCTGCTGGGTATCCGGATTCATCCGTGGTAAGTCCATCAGAATCTTTTTCTAGCTACTCTTCCCGCTGAACCGAATGAAGATTTGCTTGCGAGGGGCGAGAGGCGTTTTGTTTTTGAATGCACTTTCTCTTCCCATGACATTTCGTTGCACTTTTTCAATTGATGATGATGGTAAACCACATGATTCAGCAGCAACACCGTCAGTCTGTCCACATCGCCGCGGGTTTGTAGGTAGTTTGGTGGTGCGTGGTGCGAAGATCAGGTGTGAATCAGGCTACTGCAACACACATTGAGGAATCATCCGATCTGCTGACGAAATTCCAGCTCTTCTGCGGTGTGTGCGGGCTGCGAAGAGGGAGCCCCAAAATTGATAAACCATTCAACAATCGCGGCGGCGGTGGTATCAGAGCGGTCGTATAGCTGTGGCAGAGGTGTATCGTCGTCACAACTGGCTAAGCGACTGGCTAAGTGGTCAAGACGGGGCTAGCGGAGGAAAACTCGTTTCTCGCTTTTACGGTCCGTTGTCAGCGATTTTCACTTTACCTCGGCGCTTGAGCCCAAGTTCGCAGTCATCGTTCGGAGTTTCGTTCAGTCGGACGTGTTTTCGTTGGTCGGTTCCCAGCAGTAGCAGCTCGAGTTGGTTCACATTTTGTCGTCACTCAAAGGGATAGATAGTTCCCCGAAAAGCTCTCTTCGTGTGTGACATAACTAGTTACCGTGAAAACGGATCGGGTTGCTTTGGAGATACTGGTTCAACGTGTCCGGAATTATATAATTAACCACAAGGAGAAGATCTGAACCATTGGCCTAGTGAAGGAATAACGGTGCTGTGCGAGCTTCAGAGAAAGTATCTTGAATGGAAGACGTGGAAGAGTGAAGCAGACGAGAAAAAAGAAAGTTATACTTTTGAGTGCCGTTTTATCTGTCGTGTCTCTTGGAGAAGAAAGTTTTGGTTGTTGTAAGTTTACGTTGGAAGTTGATTGTGAATAAAAGTTACAATGAGCAGTTGGCCGGAGAATGTTGGAATTTTGGGGCTGGAGGTGATCTTCCCTTCGCAGTATGTGGACCAGACGGAGTTGGAGGTGTATGACGGCGTTTCGGCGGGGAAATATACGATCGGACTGGGTCAAAGTCGCATGGGCTTCTGCTCGGACCGCGAAGATGTCAACTCGTTGTGTTTGACCGTCGTTAACAACCTGTTAGAGCGTCACAATATCCCTCACTCGAAAATCGGATACCTCGAAGTGGGCACTGAAACCATCGTCGATAAATCGAAGAGTGTGAAATCAGTGCTGATGCAGTTGTTTAAACCAGCAGGCGTTACCAATCTAGAAGGCATTGATACTACCAACGCCTGCTACGGTGGCACGGCTGCTTTGTTCCACGCTTGGAACTGGGTTGAGTCTTCCAGTTGGGATGGTCGTTTGGCGCTTGTAGTTTGCGCAGACATTGCCGTTTATGCCCAGGGATCGGCCAGACCAACAGGAGGTGCAGGTGCCATCGCTATGCTGATTGGCCCCAATGCCCCTCTAGTGCTAGATCGTGGTCTTCGGTCTACTTTTATGGATCACGCCTACGATTTCTATAAGCCAGATCTTAGTTCCGAATATCCAGTGGTGGACGGCAAATTGTCCATCCAGTGTTACCTCGGCGCCTTAGATAACTGTTACCAATTGTACAGGAAAAAGTACACTCAACAGAACCCAGATGCTAACGTGAATCTGGATGTATTTGATGCCGTTATTTTCCACTCTCCTTACTGCAAATTGGTCCAGAAATCGCTCGCTCGATTGGGACTGAACGACTTTGTACTTACGCCGGAAAATGAACGTGCTGCCGCCTACCCCGGCTTCGAGCAGTTCCAGAACGTGAAATTAGAGGAAACGTACTTCGATCGTGATGTTGAGAAGGCTTTCATGACCCATTACGCGCCAGTATTCAATGCCAAAACGAAGAAATCGCTCCACTTAGCCAATCAAGTAGGTAACATGTACACACCTTCTGTGTACAGCGGATTGGTTTCTCTCTTGGTCAAAAGCGACCTCACCGAACTTGCTGGCAAGAGAGTAGGTGTCTTCTCATACGGTTCCGGCTTAGCATCATCTATGTATTCCATTTCAATCACCAGCGATGTCGAAGCTTTGGGAGCTTTCAAAAGCAATCTGAATTATGTCCTGCCACTGTTGGAATCGCGGCAGAAGGTCGCACCGGAAGATTTCACCAAGCTGATGGAGATCCGCGAAAAGAACAACCACGCTGCTCCCTACGAACCATCCGGAAGCGTTGATGTTCTCTTCCCAGGAACGTTCTACCTGCAATCGGTCGATAAGATGCATCGACGCGTTTACGACAAGGTTCCGCCAAAATCCGCGCAAACAAACTGTACTTCCTAGTGCCCTTGGTCGCGTCTTGGACTTGGACGAAGCGCAGAGAACGAAAGGCTGGGTTTTCCTTTCGTTCTGGGCTTATGATAGAAACAAAAAAAATGTTATTTATTCTTTGTGAAGGTCTAATCTTACGCCTTGGCTTCATGTACAATAATAGATATGACAAAAATGTGTCGGTCGGAGAGGGTTTTCTTAGTTAAATGTCGAATTGTTAAATCTCAACTTAGAAGCAACTAGTTGTCTATTGCATTGCTTACAAACATTACGTTCATCTTGCATACCTTAGACAATAAATAACACCTACCAATCCGTAGACAGTAAATTTAAACCTTGTTTCCAGTACTCAATTCTGCTAGAAGACTGATGAGAGTCATTCGTAGTTTTACATTTGATTTCCAGAATTACTTAACACTGTAGTAGCTAGTAACAAAAAATGAAACGAATATACTACCAACCGCATCAACCAAAAAAGCAAATCCATGCAACAGGGGCATCTATATGATAATGTTACGTACTCTTGTCGTTCCACACAATCCTACAGTAAAATAGTTGCAATTGAAAGAAAGCCGACCTTGCAGTTGGGGAAAAAAGATACACCTCTTGAGAAATAGTAGATTTCAACTAATTTTATACGTAGGTAAAATCTGAACAAAAAAAAACTCAAAGTTTATATCGAAGAACAAAAGTTACGCGGAACAATTTGCAATAAAGAAAACTATGTCTTGTATGAGATATTTTGTATAACAATTGAGGTCATTTGCTGTTGTCCGAAACATCCTGGCTTGCAGAAGGTGCGTTCATCATAGTTCGTCACTGTTTACCAGTGGTAATCTCACAGCTCAGGTGTAGTCCAATAAGTCGTCGAAAAGGCGACAGCACAGTTCTGAGAATATCTCAGCTTCGTATCGCGATTTATGGCGGGCACAGATTAGTGATAAGATACAATTATCGATGGGTTTGACGTCATGTGTGCATTTTATACATTTCTAATAGGTGCTTAACTTTCCTCTTCACATGGATCACTTCAAATATGAATTGATTTTCTATGAACTTTGATCAAACTGACAAAA
Source organism: Aedes albopictus (assembly GCF_035046485.1). NCBI lineage: Eukaryota > Metazoa > Arthropoda > Insecta > Diptera > Culicidae > Aedes > Aedes albopictus. The sequence continues at coordinate 518,146,368 of NC_085137.1, read as the reverse complement.
CATGTTTATCTCAGTTATTTAGGTACGATGGTAAGTTTATTGATTTCATCAGACCACAAACACACCGGACCGGACTAAAAAAGTTGCTCTTAAAAAAAATGAAAGGTTTTCTCTAGAAAACCTTAAACTTTGAAGATTCCTGAATTACGGACCATTTCTCGTGAAGTTTTTTACGGGGATCCTACACAATTTCTTTCCAGAATCTCTTTCAGAAGTGTTCCCGGCTCCCAAAGTTTCTCCTGCGTTTTGCCCAAAGCAATTTTCGTGGTATTTCTTCCATTATTTATCCCAAGACATACTCAAGAGTTTCTCTCAGGATATGTTTCAGATGTTGTCGCGGAATTTCTCCTAAAGTGTTTCTCGGCATTCCTTTTGAAAGTTTTTTTTGCGATTTCTTCCGGTGTTTTCCTTGGATGTCTACAGTTATACGTGGGATGTCTACTAGAGCTCCTCCAAAGATTTCTTATGGATTTTTCACAATGTTTTTGCAGTAGTTTTTCCCCGATTATGTTTCGAAGTTTCTCCTGCTAGTTGTTCAAGCAGTTTTCGTGAGCTTACATCTGGAGTTTTTTTCTGGGATTCTACTGGATTACAATCGGGATGTTTCTTAAAAGTTATCTCGGAGTTTCTCCCGGGACTTCTCCCAGTAGACTCTTTCCGGTGTTGGTCCTAGTATGCCTCTTAGAGTTTTTCTGAGTTTATCCTGAACTTTTTCCCTGAGATTTTTTCCGCAGAGCCTTTTTTGATTTCTACAGGACTGTCCCCCACTCGCATAACAGTCCCATTTGACTTTTCATCACTTTTGAGTTGACGTTATGAATAGTCATCATTTTTTATGTACTTCCAAAAACAACAATAAAAATTACGAATTTTAATGTCAATGTGTGAAAAAAATACCAGGTTATGAGCGTCCCATATCAAAAGTACCCGCATAACAGTCCCATCATGGATTTTTGTGTTACGTAACACAAAACTGAACAAAAATGTAGTGATTGTAATATTTTTTACAGTTACATATTCATGTGCAAAGCAATCTGTGAAAGTTTCGAGATTATCGAAAAATATTTCAAATTTTGGCGATTTTTCAAAGTTTTATATGGAAGCAAGTTTTTAAACTTCAAATGCCGTTTTCTCAATTCCTACTTTTTGCAAATGGGACTGTTATGCGAGTGGGGGCAGAGGAGCTATTGCTAATATTTTTTTTGTGGAGTTCTTTCAGAGCCTTTTCAGGCTTTTCCTCGTACTTTCAATTTGTGTACTTAGTGCTAACGTAAGAACAAACACGACAATCACGAAACGCGACGTGAGATAAGACACGACACTTATGGTTCTTACAGTCGTCAAAATAATTAAAAAAATTCCTTAATGCCGACCGGTTTCGGGCTCGATGCAGCCCATCTACGGGACAATGTCCGACTGATTGCGCTGTTCCAAGTTGGGAGAGAGAGAGAATGCTACTGCTGCTGGTGGTGCTTCGTGTCGACGAGATCGAATAGACTCGACATGATGGGAGGATCGACTTCATTCATCAGCGGTTTTGGGGCATTGCTGATAAACATTGACTCCCATGCGTTTAAGTGGGAAGCATTCCTCACAGTTTTAACGAGCTTCGCATTTCACCGGTCGGTCTCCACCAGGCCCCTGGCATCAATGAAATTTATCGTAGCCAACATCTAACTGCCTTATACTCATATTCGTGCAAATTGAAACGAGCGTGTAATCAATAAACGCAGCTTTTGTTTGATGTTGTGAGCCACACACGAAATCAAATTCACAATGCGTGTATATTGGGTTGCTTTATTCAACTAATCGCATGCTCCTCTTACTGTACATTAACATTAAAGCGAGTTTTGTGATCATAAGAGGAGGAAAAATTGATTCCAAAAACTGATCAACAAACCAAAATGAATGTTAAACAAAAAATTGTTGATGTTTTCGCATTTGACAGTGGGCGCTGTTTATTAGCGCCCAGGACATCCTGTCTACCATGATTCCAATGCATTGATATAGGCCGTGTCAGGGGCCTGGTCTCCACCGTATGAGCCGCCACGCTCGATTCGTTGCTCTTCTTAGACACCACGGCGTTCTTATGCTTCCTTATGCGTACTTTGACCTTTCCTCGTAGTTTACAGGATTTCTTGCAGTGACCTTCCTCAGATTATTTTTTCACAGATTTTCTCGGGATTATTCTCAAAGTTTTTCTCGAAATTCCTAACGAAAACCATCAAAGACCAAGAAAACCAAAAGTAGAGCAAACGGATTGATTCAACGGCAACAGACCCGGCAACGCATTAAGGACAACGATTGGAAAGTCCGATCTTGGAACGTGAGAACTTTGTACGTGTCGTAGGTGTCGGGCTCCTGGCTCGTGAACTGCAGGTAACGACGTCAACGTGGCGCTATCCAGGAGATACGCTGGCCCAAAACTGAAGAACTGGAATACCGAGCGGTGGATCCAATCGAAAACACTTCGTTCAAGTACCACATCTACTGCAGCGGTGGCGATAAGATAGAACATGGAACTGGCTTCATAGTGATTGGGGAACAGATGAAGCGAGTTATTCGGTGGAAGCCGATAAGCGACCGAATATTTGTGTTCAGGATAAAGAGCAAATTCTTCAACTACAGCCTGTTCAGCATCTATGCGTCAACGAACGATAAACCCGATGACATGAAGGATGAGTTCTATGATAGCCTTGATAAGGCCTACGAGAGTGCCCAAAACAAGATGTCAAAATATTCATCGGAGATGCAAATACGCAAATTGGCAGAGAAAGTTTCTTTCGACCTTCATTCCGTTACCAACGAAAAGGTCAGCACTTTGTGACATTCGCTGCTGTTAGAGGGATGGCAATCAGCAGTACCTACTTCACACGTAAGGATATCCGAAAACACACCTGGCGACACCCGAGTGGTAAAACTTGCTCACTTGCTGGTCGAAGGGTGACATTTTTCAAGCGTCATAGATGTGAGGTTCTACAGGGGCTCAAGAAACAACAGAACGATACAATATCCAACGCTTGCCAGACGAATGGGGTTGCTGCACAGTACCATCAGAAGCTGGACGAGAGGATAAAAGAGACCAGCGGATCTGGAGACGTCAACAGTTGATAGAGTTTGGATAAATGCTGTGACAACATCAGCACAACATGTGTTAGGTATCGCTCAGTGACGCCAATGTAATGGTTTGTTCGATGAGGACTGCCAACGAGTAACGAACGAAAAGATTTCTTTCAGAAGTCGAATGCTAGAGGTCGGTACCCGGCTCAACAGGGTGGCAAGAGCAGCATAGAAACGAATCCACCGCAGTAAAAAACTTTTTTTCAAATTTCTTTGTATTTGTGAATTTTAGCTTAATGCTAATTCTTCACAGCAGTAAAAAACGGCAGCACGAAGAGAGTGTGATTGGTGAAGCGCAGGATAGTATGGACAACCCAGACAACCAGGAATTGCACAAGGATGCACGCTGTACATCGTATAAAGTACTATTTTAAGTCACTATCGCATATATGTACGGCTGAGGGACAATTTTCATCGCATATGATGTTATTTTTTGAACTTACTGCGATGTATCTGGTAAAATCATATAAGAGTGCAAATTAACTTTTATAATGTATAACTACATCGTAGTAGACGATATTCCGATGTTTTGTTGCGATGAACTTTGCTTATTCGCAAAAGCGTTCGAGTGAACTCGCAAAGTGTCAATTGAATTCGCATAATTGCGTACTGCGATGATTATACGACTTCGCTTGGTGCTTTTCTAATTATGTCAGTTTAAATCGCATTGGTGTACAAACTAAATCGCACAAAAGTGAAAATAAACTCGTTCAAATGTACATACAAATTCGCATAAGCTAGAATCGTTAACGTTGGCATTTTGCGATGTGATATGTGATAATAATGAAAGAGGTGGTGTTGGAGTGCCAAAAAGCTAAAAGAAAGCGAAAAGTCATCATTATGGTTACAAAACAAGTTACAAAGTCATCATTTTTGTTTTGTTGACCTTAACATTAATTAACAATGGGTGGTGCTAGCAAGAGAGGAGTAGTGGTAACCCAACTAACAATTATGTATTATTATTAGTCTGTAACAAGATATCTTGTACCTTGATTATTATATTTTTTATCTTCCGCAGCAGACGCTTGGATCGATGCATTTGACATTTCAGTGCTGTCATGTTTACTGAATATTGTTCCCACAGTCACCTAGATAACCAAACAGCATTCAAAAATCGACACATTTCAAGTATCCCTAAACATCCTTATGCACTATTTATTGAACATAATATCAAGATTCCATGACAAAAGCATAAATAAAAAAATTGCTTGACGGATCTTCGACTGAGCATGAGTAGATTTTCTGAACAGATGCTGTGAATGCACCATGTCCAAGACCATACTGCACCACATACTGTCATACATGTTTAAAGATCGATGTTTAATAATAAAAATAAAAACATATTAATATCTCGATTCATATCGCATTCGATACAAGTTTTCTCACCGTGCGATAAAAATACTGACAGCGAAATCAGAATAGAAAACACGTCTTTTGAGCTGAACAGCTGTTGAAGTGTAAGGCGTTGTTCAGTTGATTACCACGTGCTGTGCTAATTCACCACTGCTGAACACAAGTTCAGGAGTGATCATGATTGAGTCATGGGAAGATTATGTTTTGCTTTGGGTGCTGAATCTCACCATCTCTAGGATGGCGCAGATAGGAAGGCATGCCGCTGGCAATCGACAGGTCTCGAGTTTTAATCCGGATATAGGTAATTTTATATGTAATTCTAATTTCATAATAAGTGCTCTCGACATGAGAGCAAATAATTACTCTCGTGAGAGTTCAACATTTTTGCATTTTATTTATTTTCAGTCATTTTTGCCTAAGCTTAATAACAACTTCCTTGTACATTTGTAAAACGCTTTGAACAACAAATAATTAAGTTGGTGCACAACATGATGCTTTACAACTTCTCCAAATTTGTGTGAACAAAACCCGAACATAGGTTGTACGTGAAAATAATTCAAATGTTATTCAACATTATGCTGAATTAATTCGTCATAATGGTGCCTGTTAAATGAGTGTTTGTTAGTTGGGAACTGTGCGGGAAATCATGCTACATCATTTTGATTTCCAAAGAGCCTGCCGAACACGTACAGCGCACCGAAACCAAGTGCATTCCAACAAGCACTTAGATGAATTAGAATATCATGACAGTGTGTTTCATAAGTAGTGTTTGGTGCTAAGTGTGAAGTGCGGCTCGATAATCCAAAGCTTATTAGTTCGATACTTAGGTGACAAGATTTTTTTATTTCGAATATTTTTAAGTCGCATAAGGTGCTATATTACGTTGCAATAGTGCATACCGTACATCGCATATAGCGTCATTATTTTTCCGTCAATGCATGTATAGCGCCTCCACTTTTGTACGCATAAGGTACTTTTACTGCAACTTATGCGAGGTATATTTACCGCATAAAAGTACGTATAACATGAACATAAACTTCATTATACGTGCAAATTGGTTGTCTGGGAAGAATGATATGCGGAGGTTTTATGCAACTGTCAATGCTGCTCGGCATAAGATTGCGACAGTGCCCGCCATGTGCAATGACCGGGAAGGAAATTTGCTGTCAGACAAAACAATGCTGGAAGCCAGGTGAAACGAGCACTTCGAAGATTTGTTGAATGATAGCAGTGAAGGAGCATCCAGGAATAAGATTAACATAATGGAAGACGGTCAAGCAGTGGAACCACCAATACTGGAGCTGAAATTAAGAAGCTAAAAAACAGTAAGGCTGTTGGGAAGGACGACAACCCGGTCGAACTTTTTAAGCACGGAAGCGAGCCGTTACATCAACCAATTCACCAGATTCTTGTAAAGATATGGGAAGATGAAGGATTGCCTACCAGATGTTTAGATGGCCTCATATGCCCGATCTTCACGAAAGGACATAGACTAGAGTGTACCAACTACTTTAAATTCGGCGTATAAGATATTATCGCGATCGCGTGTCTTATTTAACAGATTCAGACCTCTTGAGAAGTCCTTAATCGGCGAATACCAGCCTGGTTTTCGTGAGGGCCGCTCAACGACGGATCGAATGTTTAACCTGCGGACGATCCTAGATGAATTTCGGTTATACAACTTGCAGACTCACCCTCTGTTCATTGATTTTAAAGCAGCGTACGATACAATAAATAGAAATGTGCTTTGGCAAATAATGTAAGAACATGGTTTTCCGGCGATACTAATTAGACTGATACGCGCAACGCTGAATGGATCAAAATCAAGTATTCGGATCGCAGACGAAGTGTCTACCTCTTCTATGACCTTAAATGGATTGAAGCAGGGTGATGCTCTTTAAAGTTTACAGTTCAACATTGCATTCGAAGGAGTGATTAGGAGGTCTGGCGTGCAGAGGAACGGCACTATCATCACACGATCGTACATACTTTGCGGACGATATTGATCTCATCAGCATCGATCGTAGGGCAGTGGAAGGAGCTTATGCGATGATTGGCTTGACGATTGACTCTACCAATACGAAGTACATGATAGCGGGTAGAAACAGAGGCAGGCCAGGTATTGTTAGTGTTGGTGTAGTGATTGATGGGGATGTGTTTGAAGTTGTTTAAGAACTTGTTTATCTTGGAACACTTGTGACATGTGACAATGACGATTCTCGTGAAATGAAAATGCGTATTACAGCTGCGAATAAGACCTTTTGCAGATTGGTCCCGTAACTTGAAAGCGCTGGCTGCACGCGGTAGAAGAAGTTCTGCGATCTGGAAACTGGAGGAACATCGCTCAAGACCGACGAAGATGATGCTCTACAATATGCTCAGCGTTGGAAAAAAGTTAGTTACTTTGTAGCCAATATATCAAGGTAGGTAAGTCTAGAGCATTTTTTTTCCCTTGAACTTTTACTTATTTTCATAGGCGCCAACTTGGGACGTAGTTGGGGGGGGGGGGGGGGGGGGGGGGGGGTTGCGAAGCTCTCCAAAATTGGACAATATTCAACTTTTTTCAGCTCAATGCGCTAGTTTTCACGTGAATATGCCTAAACTAGGTGAACTGCGTCGATATTATCCGAATTTCATTGATTTGGAGAGGCCTTGCCCCCCCCCCCCCCCCCCCCAACTACGTCACAAGTTGGCGCGTATGCTTATTTTCGAGGATGTTTCTGTGAAGTTTTTGGAAAGCATTTAAAATTTATAGAATTTTGAATATATTTTTGAAGTATAAACTAAGGGTGAAAGAAAAAGCTGGAAAACATGGGAATTTTTATTTTTTCCTATAAGTAGACACCCTCAGAAGACGGGCTTACAGGTCATAACTAGTTCGAATGATATCAGGTCACCAGATTGATGAATAGGAACTGAGCAAGTTTTTAAAAGTACAGATTATGAGGAAACCAGCTCCCGGTTTTTTTATCGTAACATTGAACCAATTAATACCAATTGCAAAGATATTTTCTTACCATTGAACATGACCTCACTAACAGTTCGAGCATCTACAACCTTGACATCATCGCCGTTGCGATGACGTGTCCGACTTTCCCCAGTATCATCGTGCAACCGAACGAATCGCTTTATTTTGATTAGCCTCCCTCCATCGATAAACAAACAATCATCCTCCGCAGCCTTTCGTATCCATTTAAAGCGCTGGCTGGAGCACGTGCATGCCGAGTGCAAATCATCAACCAACCCTGACCAAACTCTCGGCCTGTACCTACTCGTTTTTCTTTCTCCGCAATGTGCACATTTCTTCAATGTGAATCTTTACGTACTCTTTGGGGAGTTGGGGCATGATGGACTTTCGGCGTGGATCTTTCAACCTGATCCTATTGCAATAAACATTCCAAAGAAACATTTTTTTAGTCAAATAGACTAGAAGAGGTTATTTAAACCATCATAAAACCAAAATAAAAGATATAAGGTTTTATGACGGTTGTCAAAACCTCTACAAGACTAATTGGTCATCAAAATGTTACTTGGGATTATTATAATTCGCAGTATATTCACTTATTTCTGTTGTAAGATTTTTCTTCTCGCCGAAAATATGTTTGCTTAAGAATGTTTACTTTGCCCGTTGTTCCCTCGTAACCCTCAGTTCATCGGTATCTCACGCAATACAGTTTGGAACTATTACTATTTATTGCTTTATGCTGTTGTGAGCACAAATCATTTCGATCCTCTCAATTGTAACTGCGGTTTGTGTACGAAGCAAGCCCCTATGGAAGCTTGTTGATACCACCCACTGAAGTTGAATGAAGTGATCTTTGCTTTTCATCAATTAGAGGGAAATAAAACGGACAGTGAAGCGTGTTAAATTGACGCCTCCACGTATGCGCCACTTCGATTGTTTATTATCTTACAAACTTAATATTATTTCAATGTACTTTTAACGTATCCACATCGTGGCATTCAGTAATTCCAGTCGGTCATGCCCCTTAGGACGACATTCAACTTAGGCTCAAACCGATAGAAATTGGCCCCAGTCGGATTGATTCGCGTCTCAAAAGATCCATTCGCTGGTACAAAAGTCGGTTTTCGATCTTTGTTGAATAAATCCTATAATTACGTAAAAAAAAATGCTTTAGTATTTCGCAACTAGGCCACCCATCGCTAATCATTGCTGAGCAGTTGTCTCGCCTCGATGTCCGTTCAGTTTATGTATTGCATGTGACAGCCGAAGCACATCGTATAGATACTTACGTAAACCTTATATCCTTTGATGTAACTGCTATCTTGAATTCCGAGATCTTCCACGAGCTTCACTCGGACGGCGTAGGGCGCTCCATCGGCACGGCGGCTGACGAAAGCCACCACTTGCGTCATTTCATCCTTCACCTTGGGCAGTATCGGTCGCTTCCATATCTAAGCGTGTACATGCGAAAAGAAATCTCGTCAAATGGGCATTCCAGATGGGGAACAGCTAGTGTTCAACATTCCATTTCCTACGGGTTCAAAAGATCAGGTTTCGTTCGTCGATGATCTTGAGTCAGCACAGTGGTCCATAATGAAAAAGATAATGCATAATATGCCTAATACATATCAGGCCAAACATTTCAATATGTCCTATCTGCATTTGAGAGGCTCTCGTTGTTCACTTTCTCTTTCAGTTAATGCAATGTAATGGTACACTTTTCAACTACTTTTGCAGTACAAATCAAAAGACGATTGTTTTGACCATCGTTCTATGCAAGGAGACAATCATAATTCAAATAAACAGCTGATATATTAACGAAAGAGAGGGAAGCCAAAGAGAACCTCTATTCTGCAGATAGGACCTTTAGACATGTTTGGCCTGATATATTATGCATCTTCTTAATTTTTGTTTTTTTTTTGTCTTTTTCAAGAAAGTTTTTTTTTATGATAAGGTATTCGGTTAAGTTTATGTAGAATAAAGTTGTTTGGGGTGCGGAACATTTTGAGAAGAAGGACCAATTTCTGGCGCTTTCGGCTATAAGTCACCCAATTTCCAGTACCAATTGACGCCAATTTTTGTACACGGGTGAGTTACTTCACCTACCTCGCCGTGTACAGAACAATATGTCAATTGGTAAATCTGACTGAAGCATTCAGGTCATAATCACATAAATGTCGCATATAAATAAGAAAACCAGCAAAGCTAGGGCTGATATCCAATTAAAGGCTTAAATAATTATTGTTGAAAGTGCCCAAAATAGAAACCCTGTCTAAATGGTCTCACAACCTATTTATGTGTCATGCAGTCAGATTTAATTGCTGAATCCATGTATCAGAATTTAAATAAAGTTGAATTCATTCTATTAGTTTAGTTCTAGGGGTTATTTGGTATGGGAAGGCCAGGCAGTATGGGCAATCTAAGGTTTTTGCCAAATCTACCTGACAAGATGTCATCAAAGTTCTGTTTATTTTTGAACATGTAGAGTAAGGTGGGGCAAAAGTTCGACCCTAGTTGAAATTTTAATGTTTTCCACAAAATCGAAGCAGATAAAAATAAATAAATACCGTGGGGTGATTCTACCATCCATAAGCTAAAACTTTGCTGAACAAAGTAACGCCAAATATCTTTTCAATTTTGAGTTACAACACTTTTTGTATGTTTGTGTCTTATTCGAACTCTTGCCCCACCACTGGGGCAAAAGTTCGAATCTAGTGTTTGTGAAAATTGGTTAAACGTAGCACACTATTTTGACACTTTGGTAATATGAATATCTGAAACCAATTAAAAGTTTAAAGTTCGATCTGGATTTTACCCAAATCAGGGTTAAATTTACTACAGCAAAAATTAGTAGTTTTCCGCCAAATTCAGATAAAACAACATTTTTTTTTCAACTTTGATCGAATTTCTCACAAATTCCACCATTTTTAGAGATAATATGTACATTTTGCAGAATTTTAGTTTTTTACCTAAAGTTGCCACATGACTCGAACTCTTGCCCCACAATTCGAACTTTTGCCCCACTATGTGTAAAATATGATTCCCAAATCCTTTTTGCAAAAAGTTATACATGCTAAAGCATCTTCAAAATATACCTAGTTACGCCCCAAAATAAAATATCGAATTCGATTGCATTACAATTCCATTCCATGCATTGGAAGGAGCATCGTATATTACAATTTTTTGATCAAAAACCAACATTTTGTCATAACTTTTTGAAATATTGATCAATTTTCATAATTTTTGGAGAAAAAGACTCTTTTTCAAAATGCCTTCGAACAACCGTGACACCCGAAAGAAATAATTTTAAATGTTCTCAAAAACTTCAAAAGAAACTTTTGCCCCACTCGAACTTTTGCCCCACTCTACTCTATCTCTTTCACACTAGTCTTGGGGACATTTTGACCTAGACAAGCATAATGACCCAAAGCTATAGTAGCTAGGTATTGCATATCAGAACAAACATATAAAACTTTTTGAATGAGTGTAATCAGTTTTTTACACCCAAACACCAAGCCTCCATTTAGGTAGAATCCATTATGGTAAAATCTGTTAAGGTCACTCCATTCAGGTAATGTTACCTAATTGGAATTTGATTATGTGGCCGGGGTTCTGCTAAACCGAACTAAGCGCCAAAAAGTTTATTCCGAGATAATTAAGCTTCAAGTTCAACCACTCAGAAATAAACAACAGCTAAGATTATTTGAAACTTTTTCGCATACATGTAACTTACAAGCCATTATTAACCATCAGAGATGAAGAAAACATGTAAATTATTTAAAATCATTGATATAATACCATTTAATTTCTCAGTACTTTGCACTCAGTTCACTCTGGCTGAACAAAAACATTGGAATATGGTTTATAGTTCAGTGTGGCTGACTGTATTTCTTTGTTTCAGAGAAAACCAGTCGGAATGTGATAAAAAAAATCTCGATTTTTCAGTGTCTATGAAGTTGAAATCGATATCACTCACCATCCTTTACATGAATCAGAGAGGACGCGTAGTATGGTAGCACAAAGGTCTCAAAATAGTGTGAAATGTAAACGGCGGAAGCCCTCCCAGCTCAGCCCTTCCCATCTATGTTTTTTTATAGGCGGTGCATGTGCAGGCACAGAACAAGAGTGATTATTTCAAATGATGTCCTTGCATGTCCTGAGGTCCTGAGATGTGCAAATGGAGCAATTTGTGTACTTCAAATTTATACTGGTCGAAGAAAACCATGAAAATGATCTGCCAAAGTGAACTAAGACAAAAAAAAATTCGAAAATATTAAAGAGATTCGAACTTGGGTCCTTTAAGTGATAACCAAGCACGTTACCTCTAGGTCATTTTACTTAGCTGAAGGTCAGTTGTTAAGTCTGAATCAAGTTCTAAACATGCTTCTCTAGCATGGTTTTTGTAAAAACGCCATTTTTCGATCAGCCAAAGCGAACCAAGTGTTTGATTTTTTTCAAGCTTTATTATTCTTATTAGCCTTGTTGTTCAATGACGGCTCCTGGGTTAAGTAATCAGTATGAGGTGTATCAACATAACGCATGTATTCAAAGCCAGTTCATCTTTGTATTGTTGAGAATAAATTGATTTTTAAATGCAGTGGATTTGGTTCGGTCTGGCTGACTGTGATTTGAAAAAATGGCGATCAACGCCATCGAAATCCAAATCGATCCTCCAACACCCGTATTTTTGATTACGTGTTAAATTCTCTCACAGATTGTTACTATGAGTCGGTTAGAAGTTAGAAATCTGACAGCGATGAGGAAAACTTGAAATGTTCATCATTTGGACCAAAACGAAAATATTTCGCTGATTCTATGGAATGGTTTACAGTTCACTCTGGTTGGATGCAATTTTGTTTTTTGTATGTTCTGCCAAACAGAAATTTTGAATTTACTCCACGAAGAGCTGTCAGAACTACTGGATTTTTACACGAAAAGAAGATCATCATATTCTTCATCTAATGGATAAGAAAACTCAATTTTTCAAAAAATGGTCTTTAGTTCGGTTTAGCAGAACCCCGGCCATGTATGTTCAGTGCAGTTGGAGTACTAAGGAGTGTATCGTAAAGTAGTTGAAAATGTTTAAACTAGCCTCAAAAATAGTTTAATGCAACTTTTGATTAATTTTATTTTTGGAGATACTGTATAAATCATTGAAAAAAGAAATGGCTTTTATGATTTTTTGAAAATGTTCTTTTAACTGGGTTTTTAACCTAGATTACTGAACACATGTTTTTAAATTTTTGCACACCTTCTAAAAAATTGAAATTGCGAAAAAAGTTCGATAATGTTCGAAAATTGTTAACTTTTTTGTGCAAATAGAATAAGCTCAAGAATCCTCATGATATAGGCAAAATATTTTTTTCAAGAAAAATCTCCACTGCATTTAAGCGCAATTCTTAAAAATGAAAAAAGGCCATTTTTGAGGAACCCCTTTTTTCTATGCTCCTCCAAATCATGTTTACGCAAATAAAAAATACATTAAATGAAAAATTCGCATTTTTTTAAATAGGGTATGTTTTTTAATTTATGGACGAATAAGTTAGAGCAAAAAATAGAATTTTATAACTTTTTAAGATATTTAAAGCAGAACTTTAAAGTTTGATTAAAAAATAGACGTTTTTTGGAGTGGGCCATTTTGTAGATATAGGAGATTTTTCTATCGAAAATATGAATTTTGAAAGTCGGTGTTGAATGATATGTTATGTGTACATAACTGTTAACAAACACCAATATTTTTCAGATTTTTTATCGTACAAATTTTACTCGCTACAGATTTTTGAAATGTTGAAAAAGCTTAACAAAATTGCATTTTGTGCAGATTTTTATTTTGTGAGGTGTATTCATTTAACCATATTTTTAATAATACAAAACATTTTCCAAATGTTTCCAAGGTATTCTAAACTTAACTATATTGTGAAGATTTCATAGAAGAACCGAAATGAAAAGACCAACCCAGCTTCGAGATAGAGCATTCTGAACATTTTCAACTACTTTCCGATACACTCCTTAAAGAAAAGGGGATAAAGTTGTTTTGCGAAAAAAAAAAAACAGAATTTAAGAGTTAGGGGCGTTCACGGTGTGTTTAAGTGTTTAAACTTTCTGGAGTATCCGAGAATTCCCTGAAGTTTAGGCCACCTGATCTACAAGCGGAATGTTCTGGAGCATAATGAATAAAATTCATGCTTGCACAGTCCTATACAAGTATGTGCTGTCAAGTGATGAGTTTATTTTCTGTTTGAGGACCTTAAAGAACTCCTTTGAGTATAGGTCATCGGATCTTCCAACGTATTTGGTTGTCTCTAAGAGCTTAATTACTAAGGTTCATACTCACACAGCCTCTGGTATCCATGTTTTATCATGTCTTAAGTTCTATGATTGTATAAGAGTATCCTAGAGTTAGAACTCCTTGGAGTTAAGGCCATTTGATCCACAAGTGTAATCAGTGTTCTGTAGGAGCATTATGAATGAAATAGATGCTTGCACAGCCTCATGTAACTATGTGTTGTCAAGTGGCGAGTCATTGTCAGTTTGAGGATCTCCAAGAACTTTCCTGACTATAGGACATCGGATCTTCCTATGTAGTTGGTTGTCTCAAGAGCTTTAACACTAATATTCATACTCACACAGCCTTAGGTAGATATGATCTATCAAGTGATGAGTCAATGATTGTTTAGGGATCTCCAAGAACTCCCTTGAGTAGAGGTCATCGAATGTACGAGAGCTACTAGTAGTATCTACAAAAAATATGAATGAGGTTACTTACACAGCCTCAGACATATATGTTCTATTAAGTCGTGGGTTCTAGGATTGTATAGAAGTATCCGAAAACTTCCTGGGCTATGGGCCATCGGAGGCCATTGCTTGTTTGAGAATCTCCAAGAAACCTTTATAACCTCCGTGAAATTCACGAGACTTTGAAGCCCCCTTTAGTCCCCCCAAAACCTCTTAAATCGATCTGAAACACCTTGACACGCTTTGAAACGTCTTGAAATGCCTTTAAACCCCCCATGAAACTTCCATGAAATTCACCCAAAAGCCTCTGATGCCCTCTGAAACCCCTCTGAATCCTACTGAAATGCATTAAAACGCCTTAAAATGCTTTGAATGCAAACACCCCCATGAAACCTCCATGAACTTCACCTGTGTGCCTCTGAAGCCCACTCAAACTTCATGCAACACTCTGAAACGAATTGAAACGCCTTGAAGAGCTTTGAAATGCCCAGAAACCCCCAACCCCGTGAAATTCACCTTAGAGTCTCTGAATTCCCATAAAACCCCTCTAAACTGCCCTTAAAGACAAACGTCTTGAAATCCCAGCTTGATATTGCTAAAAATTGATCAAAATCGTGCGTGGGTGGTAAAGTCGGCCATTGTGACGGCCATCTTGGGATTCTAACGCGTCTGTCCTTAAACGCATTGAAACGCCTTGAAATTTTCTGAAACTACCATGAAACTTCCGTGAAACTCACCTGAGAGCAGGGATGGGATCATTTATTTGCCATCAGTTACATTCACTTGCTATTAACTCGCTTCAGCAATGTCGTCGCACAAATCAGTGTATGGAACACTTTTTTTTATTTTTGTTTTACCTGAATCTTTGTAGAACAATGTTTGTACGTAGCATCAATAATTAAGTCAACAGAAGACAGCAAACGCAACTCTCCACGGCGTGAACGTTATGTGAGAGTTCACCCCCGAAGCCCCCTAAAACACTTCTCAAACGACCTGAAACGCCATAAAACGCTTTGAAACGTCTTTGAAACCTCTCTGAAATTATCGTGAAGCTCACCTGAGAGCCTATAGAGTCCCCTAAAACGCCCCTGAAACACCTTGAAACGCATTCAAACGTCTTGAAACGCCTCTGAAACCCCTTGAGAGCCTCAGCAGATAAATACAAAGTGCACGACGAGAATGGTCAACTGGTTATGTTGTTTCTGGAGTTGAAGAAGGAGGACTACTGTCTGGTGCAGCTGAAAAAGCCATTTCTGGCCTATGGACTTGAGCTGCGGTATTGCCAATTGGGTCTTCTGAACAAGGTCAATTGAAAGCAAGTGCAGTAGTCTTCCGCAGGTGTTGAATTGTCAAAAGAGCGTATGGCGGATTGCGTGACGTGTTTGAAAGGCAATCAAACCCTTCTACCATTTCAATCAAGTGAACCGTCAGCAGGGTGTCCATCCATCCGGGGAATACGGGAAAAAACCGGGAATTCGAAATCACCGGGAAAAATATGGGAAAAACATGGGAAATTGTGAAAAACTGCATTAGTGAAAAGCAAGTCTTGAATAGAATTAAAGCAACATTAACAGAGTTGCCGGCTGACAATTTTTATAGACTCTCAGGTATTTTAATAGTTTAAGTTAGATCTTAGATCTCGATAAGTTCATTGAAAACAAATCTGAAGGCTTCTTAGGCAATTTTTTTAGATTTCTAGAAGATTTCAAAACTTTTTTCGAAGTCACGAAAAATTCAAAAAAAAAAAATTTAAAAGGAAACTTTATAAGTGGCTATTCATAATCCACATAGACCAAAATTTGGCCATCTAAGACCCGCCCCCTCACCTCGCTGCCTCGAAATCCTCGAAATGCCTCGAAAATCTACGTGGTTTATTAAGGGCCTCTAAGCTATATTCTGCAAAATGTGTTTTTTTTTTCGTTCCTGAATAATGACCAATTTTGAAGAAATATTCCAGGTGTGCTATATGAGCCGCTTTCTTTGAAAAATAATAACTAAAGAACGAAGCATCGTAGATTCATTGTTTTCTTGTGAAATTGTATGCAAATTTTATCAGCAATTAAAAAAATACAAAATTAAAACTGTTCTCCACAAAGTTTTCCACTGTTGAGGAGAATCGGTTGGAAAAGTCGGAAAACTATTTAGGAAGTCCGGAAAAATTCTTATAAAAAATACTTTTGGAAGGGAATTACATAAGCTATATTCTGTGAAATTTTCAAGATGTGGTTTTTCTCCGTTCCTGAGTTACAACCAATTTTGTGCAAATTAGACGGTCGAAAATCAACCATCATCTGCACAATTCTTTGTAGTAAACAATTTTTATTATTACGATGCTTATGATTATGAGTTATGATTTTTCAAAGTAGGTGGTGTCTGTGGAAAATGAGTGTTTTCCCCTGGAGTTTTCCGGATAATTAGGCGACCTTGATTTTGTTTTCAATTTAGTTTTAGTTCAAATAAATATGAACACATCGTTCATGAATGCTTTTGAGTTCCTTCGCAAACTTTGCGTATTCTGGCGTCCTTGCTCAAGAAACTAGGGAACCTGTACTAAATGGTTGCGACCACATTTTTTGGATAACTCGCTTCCATTGCTACTCCAAGAGAGTTCCATTGTGGTTTTGTTACTGCAACGCCCTCCATTGTGGTATACCATAACTATTGCTTTGAAAGAAGCTTGTCCTCTACGGTCTGTGCGTACCAAGAGGTATTCCTGAATAGAACTCTGATCTGTTCTCGTTCTCAATATCTTCGGATAAACCAGTCTTTTGTATAGCTACGAATCTCTAGCTCCTACCCCGAGGATTGTAGCTATAGAATCCATTTAGTGGGCACTAAAAAGCTCTGTTTACTTCAAATCTCCAGGAGCAAATGGGATTTTTGAGTATTTCAAACATGTTTTGAACTGTTGTAGTTTTGTTGCGTTGTATAAAAAAGGAGTGAGTTCCAGATTTATCTGGTTACCTCGTTCTTTCTGAAATGCTTGGAACGCATTGTCGATTATCACATCTGTGATGTTCGTCTGGCTAACATGCCTATTCATGTGAACTCACATGTCTCCCAATTTGGGATGTCCACAGTGACTCTTTTATACAAAGTTTTATACGTTTTCAAGAAAGCACTTGCTCAAACGTAGTTTTTGTTTGGGTAGTTTCTTAAATATTGAGGATGCTTTAGATGACGTGCCTTCCAATGTCATATTGAAAGTCGCATGACGTTACAAGCTACCTTCAATGAACTATAGGCTGTCTTTACGTTTATGCGTTTTACAGTGTCCTTTTCAGGGCACTGAATAAACCCGTCGTGTTATAGGCTATGAGCTCTCGTTGCGCTTATGCGTTCATTCCCATATCATCACTTTTCCCTTTCCTAATCCAATTCCATCCCTTGTCCCATTCTCCCTCATGTAATTGATGAAATAGGCTTATACACTATGTTTCATAACTATAGAACCAAACAATATTTTTGAATATTCGGATATGTAATTGTTTTCTTGTTTAATGCGTTATCTAGATAGACATGAGAAAAATAATAATATCGATATAACATGCGTTCTCTGAATCTGATTTATAACCTTATATAAACTCCCTTGTTTCATAACAATAGATCCAAGCGAGAATTCATTCTAGTTAATTAAAGCTACGCAAAATATTCAACATATCAATAACGCGTAGTCTCTCTTTTGTTCTCAATAAGCTCAAACAGCGTATCCAGGATACTTTTAATCAATTTTTAAGGACGAGGTTCCTAGAGTACAAAGATGGCCGTAATAAGCTGACCATTCCTTAATTTGAATAGGTTTTTCACGAAACTAAGCCATAATTGCCTAAACCGTGTGAACAGATCTTGATGAAACGTCTAATTTGTTTAACGGTATTGCTGCAAAAAACGGCAACAGATACTTCTTCAGGATCAGAAGCTCGGTGCATTTCTGAACGTCCATTTGAGTCGACCCTCCCATACCATCAAGCCGCCACCCCCGATAATTCCTTGAGAAGTAAAGTGGTTTTTTTTTCGTGAATCTCACCAGTACAAAAAAAAATCTTTTCGTCCAAAAAGATTTCCCAAGGTGTCAAATATGTCTAAGAAGCCAATCAAATAATATTTAAACAAATAACAGTTTATTCTCAGCATTTCGAAAGACCATACCATATCTCGATGGTCCTTTAAATATCGAGAGGCGCAGAATGAACTGTAATTTTTTAAAGAGATCGAAATGAAGATTTAGTTTTTAAACCTCCGTTACTTGGAGTAACCTTTACCAAACAGATATCGCTTCACCTTCTCAGAGTAGTTTGCACCTTGAAAACCAGGTTAAGTAACTTGTAAAAAAAGTATATCGACAAGCCGAGAGAAATTTAGAATAACAACCATCGAGATCGCATAAAGGCAGGGAGATATCGAGATGAAGTAATATCAACCTTCAATTTAAGTAATTTCAACTTCAGATATATATTTTGCATGCGGCATATTATACATTGAAATTTACATGTAACAATACGTCAATTGCCGAAATAAAACTGAGTACAGAACCTAAAACAATGCATTGGTTAGGTAAAACGAATGACTTACGTGTATTGGATCTATAGGGGATGGCCAAAATGTTTGGGATAGGCAATTTTTTTTTTTAAAGTTCAACATACCAACATACTTTTCATAGAGTGCATCAAAAAATCTCAAATTTTGACTGTTTGTCAACCTATTATATGTGCATCATTGGCTCGGAAACCAGTGAACCGAATTGAATGAAATTTTGAACGTACACTAACAATATACAAATGCTTCACAAACTATTAAAACATAGATACTTTTTGAACGTTAAAAAAGCTATCATGGATTGACACTTTTTGGATTTTTCTCGAAAAAATGTAATTTTTTTACGTCAACGTCAATAAATTTTAGTGTTGATGTCCAAAGATTTCCCACTTCTGTGCTTCTGTGCTGTTCTGCAAGAACACATTTAGTGATTTTTATGTGGTATTGTAAATTTGACTTATTTTCCTCTATAGGGTAATTGTTCCCATCGTTGTGGTAGTACCTAATGTTGCGGTAGTGGCAATTGAGCACTTTTTCGACTGAAATGTTACCAAAAGGCATTTTTAATAGATGTATTATGCTTAAATTAGGAGATTGCACCATTTGTGTGCTTAAGATTTGCCCAAAAACCTATTTTGAAAAAATATTTTCCTTAAATTTTTTGCTGCTGTGTTCCTATTGTTGCGGTAGTGTTCCTAATGTTGCGGTATCCCATATGATTGCAATGGGATACCGCAACAATAGGAACCAAAATTAAATTTTACCTCCATAATAGGAACAGTGTGCCTAATGTTGTGGTAAGCGATTTATGATCGAAAACAGAGAGAAACGATAGTTTTTATATTTTTCCAAGCAAATTTGGATAGAAAACTACCAACTAACGTTTTGCAACCCTTCATTAGATGGTACGATCATTGTTTTTAAAATGAATTTACCTTAATACCACAACGATGGGCACACTTACCCTATGGGTAAAAATTTCAACCAGATATAACTTAATTCGCCGTGAGAAAATATTAAATTTTATAACGTTGTATTAAGTATCAAGATATTGTTGATAAACGTTAAAATAATCATCCATTTCGGTTCACTGGTTTCCGAGATATGAAAGCTCAAAAATGAGTTGTCTAAAAAGTAGTGTTTTACCCGAACGGATCTAACTTCGCGAAAAATTATTCAATCGAGCCCAAATTTGTACCAATGATGTACATATAACAGGTTGATAAACAGTCAAAATTTGAGATTTTTTGATGCACTCTATGAAAAATTACAGCATGTTGATTTTTTTTGTGGGAGAAAAAAAGTTGCCTATCCCAAACATTTTGGCCACCCCCTGTATAGTCATGAAACAAAGGGACTTCAATTTTTTCATTTATCTGTGTATACAATATACAATAATCAGTTGCACTTTGAATAAATAGAAAATAAATTTTGGATGGATCTATAGTTATTAGACTGGGTCAACAAAGTCGATTTTTTGGAACAAAGATTTTTCGATTCATTTTAGCGTCCAAAGTAACTGTGCAAATTTTGGGAGCGATTGGTTGCTTCCCCATATTCCGCATTGCGATTGAAATTTGTATGGAATTTAATATGGGAAAACGTGCTTTTTTGCATTTTTCTCATAAGTTAAAATTTTTCGTCTAAAACAATCTAACCAATGACGGTAAAGTATAGTCTAGGATATGCCGAAAAACTTTGCCGAAGACCGCAAAGTGATCCGAGACTTGTGAAAAAAGTTATAACGTACAGATTGCCCGGTGGTGCTCAACATTTAACATGTAAAGGAATAACATCAATAATAAAATCTCAATTTTTGGCCTAAGTTACCAGGCGAATAACTTTTTCTACAAGCGTCGGATCACTTTGCGGTCTTCGGCAAAGTTTCTCGGCATATCCTAGGCTATACTTTAACGTCATTAGTTACATGGTATTGAACAAAAGAATTCAACTTATGAGTAAAATGCAAAAAAAAATACGTTTTTCCATACTAACTTCCATACAAATTTCAATCGCAAAGCGGAATACGGGGACGCAACCAATCGCTCCTAAATTTTGCACAGTTGTTTTGGACGCTAATATAGATTGAAACAGCTTTGTTCCGGGTTGATACGATCAAATTTAAAGTTTCTCCATACAACGTTGACCCACTCTAATAGTTATGGAACAGAGTGTATGTATGATGATGGCACAAAAGTCCCAAATGGAGGATAACGTGCCTCTGGAGCCGGCCTTCTGATACCTGATAGCCTAGTGGCAAAAGCTATGGATCGCCAATCTTCTCGCCAATTTTCTCGACTCCCTGGGCATAGTTGTATCATTGTGTTTGCCTCACAATATACTAATTCATGCAATGGCTGGCAAAGAGACCCTTCCAATCAATAACTTTGGAAGTGCTCAAAGAATACTAACATGGAGAGAGGCAGGCCAAGTTCCAGTGGGAACGTAGAGCCATACAGAAGAAGAAGTGTTACGTCTCCCGTTTTCCAATTGCTCAACCATCTGTCAACATAATTTCTGAACCACTGTTCATAGGCAGATGGTTTTCTGGCGGTTGGTGATTTGCCTCCTCAGCTTATCATAAATCGCAAACCGATCCTATGCCTAGGCTAGTCAAAAATGCCTGCCTGAACTGTCCCTAATTTGTAATTCAAATTTCCTCTTTCGCCACAAACTGCTTTTCGAAAACCTTACGACACGACACTCTCCTCGGTGGCATGTGTGGTGGCGTCAATCAAATACCGTGCCACGTTGCTACGAAGAGGTTTTTAAAATTTAGTACTAAAATAGCGAACAGAATTCTATTTACTCTCCCTCTTGGAGTCTATTGCCTAACACTAAAAGTCAAGCATCACAGCAAGAATGTTTCAACGAAAACCTGTTCGTACCCATTTCAGTGCTGTTTGCGCGCGACTCATCCTAGGTGTCGTAAGTTACGAGTTGTCTAATCAAACACCGGACCAAATTCGAATGCTGCGGACTAGCGTAGAGTGAGAGTCACGATATGCAAATATTGTCATTATCACCCATGCCCCTACAGATCACCGACAATAGGTAGACGATGTTGGGCGCAAACGCGTGTATGAGCTGAAACCATACTCACCTCGATTTTGTTAATAGTTTTTACCAGTAAACCTTGAATGCCAAGAGGGTCTTGGTTGGCCGCTATGATTTCTTTGTTTAGCAGGAGTTCTCGGATCTCCGGGGTGACAGTGACCAGGTCGTTGGATAGTAGTAGTGGCGCTGCCAGCACAGTCCACACGGCCAGTTGTGATTTGCTTTGTTCGTAGCTGAGGCCATAATTGCCAAGGACAAGCTGAAGGGAATAAATCAATGTACTATTAGACATACATGAAGATTTCTGTCTTACAGTGTCGGGGTCATTCCAATGACCAGGGCCAGAATGAGGCTGTATGCGAGCTTGGTTGTCCGAAAAGTACCGTGTAATGGATTCTACGGAGCTGTGAGAGTCTTCGATGTCACCCCAGTTACGCCACATGTTGCAAGTCTTCTTCAAAGTCTCATAATCCGGCTACAAAACATTTGAACTATAGTTTTTTTTTCAGATTCTGTAACTTTTAGTGCTTACAATTATTCCATTATATTCCTGATAAGCAGGCCAGCTGCAGGAGTACAGAATTGGTCTTCCAGTTTTGTTCATTAGTTCACCAAATAATATGTAGTCTGTAAAGAACAAAAATGTATACGGATTATTACATACAGGTAGTTTAATATTATTGTCTATTTAGATTCTAAATTTTAGAACGATAAAAAGTGCTCATTTTAGAAAAGCTGTCCTAGTGGCTCCTCTCTGGTTCCTTGAGGTTGCGACAAATCAGTATCTTGCAGAAAATTTCGTGTTTTGATTTTCAACACAAATTCTGATGCCATCTGAAAAATCTAGGGTATGAATATCCTTCTTGATCCTATGCCCTTATATTCATCCTATTTTAAGAACAGACGGCTTTGATACCGATGGTTTGTATTCTTTTCTTCATTGTGCGCTGCTCACTTCATGAAAAAAAAAATTAAATGTGTATTTTTTATTATCTATGAGCTATAACATGGAATTCAAAAGTGCTTCAGGGATGGGAGCACTCACTTGCAAAGAGTTACACTCACTTGCTATTTTCTCAGCTCAGAAGCATGCAATCAAGAAACGATGTATGGACGACGTTTGCCTTGTAATTTTGTCTAAAACGTTGCCGAATAGAGGAGGGGCCGCACACGAATCCCAAAGTCGTGACAGAGCTGTGAAAGCAACTCTCCACGAGGTGAGTGTAATTTACAATCACCTCGTGGAGAGTTACCTTCGCAGCTCCCTCACGACTTCGGTATGCGTGTGCGACCCTTACTCTATTCGGCAAACTTTTAGACAAAATCACAAGAAAAAAGTCATCCATACACCGTTTTTTGTTTGCACGCTTCTGAGCTGAGAAAACTGCAAGTGAGTGTTCCCATCCTTGGATAGCCCTCAGTCACTAATGAAGTAGTTGTAAACCTCAAATTTGTCAGCATATACTAGTTACAAAACCGCAAAGCGTAAATTGGGAAACACATTAATGGATTTTAATGATTTTATAACACTTCCATTGTTTAAAAGCGTAACCGCAACTGAACTGTAGTTCATTTTTTTTTTAATGTATACAACACAAACTGCTTACCGTCCACCATTTTTCGTTCGTCGGCGTAACAACCGTCAATTTTGATGAAATCAACATCCCAATCAGCAAAAGTTTGTGCATCCACATCGAAGTAATCTTTCATACCAGGATATCCAGCACAGGTTTTCGTACCAATATCTTGGTAAAGACCAAACTGAAGTCCCTTGGAATGGATCTGTAAAATTTGACACTCGTATAAACTTCACGTTGCAATCTCTTCAATTCTCACTGTCCTTACATAGTCTGCTAAATGCTTCATTCCATTGGGAAACCGCTTTTTATCAGCAACCAATCTTCCATTGGAGTCACGTTCCATCTCCGACCAGCAATCATCGATATTCACAAAGTTATACCCTGCCTGCAGGTATCCTTCCGACACCATCAGATCGGCCGTACGTTTAAACAACTGTTCACTAATGCACTCGCCAGGATACTTCTTGCAATCCGTGATACACCGGAATCGCTCCCAACTCATCCATCCCATCGGAGGGCGTCGAGCTAAACCGTTTTCGAGTCCATAGGCTGCACTAACCACCAGCGCCAACAGAACCCACAAGGTCTTCATTTCGAACGATTGCCAACACTTAACATCGAAGCCGTATTATTCGGCTTGGCAGCCATCGGTAATCGCTTTTATACCATTCCGTGCTGGACGATAATGTTATAGAACTTAGCTCGGCAGGAGTCTTATTGTCCTCGATCGAGTTATCTTAATGTCAACAGTTTAAGCACTTCAAGTGCTGGTAGTGGAAGCATACCACTCAATTATAGAATGTTTCATAGTGCTAGGATTGCTTAAATAAATATTCAGCTGAAGTAGCAATAACCTTAGAAATAGGTTCTATGTTTACCGCAGGTGGATCATAATAGTGTTGCACTTGAAATTGTCCAAGATGTTGATTTTTAAATTCAGGTCACGTGTTTTTCAGAGATAGCATTGGATGTGGATTGTGCAATCACATCACCCCCTTGAGTGGCAACAACTAAGTTTCCATTTGTTTAGAACAACAATCATTATCGAGCGGTCAATGCCTGCCAATCCATAACTTATTGAAAATAATGAATATTGCTAATTGAATGTTTTGTTCTTGTCATAATTTAAAACAATCTTCAAATATGCGTTTGTGTTCCTGCCTTTGAAAGGCTTGCACCATAGAGGAGAAATGACGGGATTGGTAGTTTCTTGACCTATAATCGTTAAATGGCATATGAAGGTCTAGCTTTTGGCCTGGAGAGTAGACCGTCCCGTATTTTGCCAAAATTGGAAATGTTAAAAGTTCGTTTGTGGAAAATGATCGTTTTAGCTAAGAAATGGTCGTGTCAAAATTTGAAGACTGTATCTCAAGGCAAACGTCAATGCAATCGGCGACATAACACTGACTGTTAATAATAAGACCTCGATGATTACATTTACCCTCTGACGATAATAGCTTAACCCTTTGAAGACGGTATTTTCGCCTTTCTGGATGCAACCTCGCTGGTCTAGAACACGTTTGTAAGAGTCGGTTTTCTCGGCTGGGCTAATGTAACCCATGTGTCTCCAAAGAGTTAAGTTGAAACATAAAAAAGTCCAATTATCCTGGCTTTGATCGCTTGCCAAAAGAGGTAGATAATCCCAATCAAGTGCATTTGTTTACATTTTTCTTATCAGTGTTCTTGCGTGAGTAGGGGTTCAAGTCGGCCATTGTGGAAGCCATATTTATATTCTCTGATGTTTCTCCTTAAGAACCCGTTGAAATCGCCAATTCCCGTATATCTGAATTTTTATTTCTTTACATTTTCAGTTCGTCTAAATTTGTAACTTAAATTATATATTTACACTGTGGACTAATAGTGATAGCCACTAAAGATCCATGCTGTTATTTGATATTTTTATTATCCAATCATTGAACAAGGTAAAGTTACCCCACACATATGATTTTGAATACTATTTCTGGAACATCATTCTAATTAATCGTGTTTGCTAGATGACCGTAGATGCTAGGTTGCAGTGAGAAGGTGCAAAAGACGGCAATTGTGCCATTTTGGGATTCTAACGAGCTTATTCTTAACAAGAACAATCGAAATTGCACAAAGGCGCAACAGAGAGCTTGTGTATGGATCACCATTCCATTATGCACCTTGAAGAGTCAAAGGCCACGTCCTTACAGTCATCGAGGAAGGGTGGGGATGTTAGTGTGACCTCTGTTGTTACTAGTTGTACATACTAAGATCAGCTCGGTATCTTCCCCATCTTTTTACCGAGTTCTCAACAGCAAATTCAACTCGGTACACTCGGTTATCCCTTTTGCTGAATACTCTGTAAATGAGTTAACGAGCTCTGCAAATAAGCTGTCAAAAATTACAGATGAACGGTTAATATCGTTACTGGTGAACGGTAAATATTGATTACAGAGTGAATCGAGTTAAATCTGCTGTTGAGATCTCAGTAAAAAGATGGAAAAAAATACTGAACTCAGCGTAAAAGTTACTGAGCCGGAAAATCAAAATATTAGTGTGTAGTATCTACCTACTTATAATAGCATACTGTTTTAGAATAGAGACGAACCAGCCAAGGGGAAAGTCTCTTAAAAAAGACAAATCAATCAATCAGCATACTGTTTAGGTACGTATATTTAGTTCCACCTAATAGTCTCACGATGATGTAGCAGTTTTGGTTATAGCTGTATTGAAATGTTACTTGAAAATGTTTTTTTCAGTCTTGGCAAAATTCAAACACTGCTATTTAATCTTGTCCAACGTTTCGGTCGCACATCATAAAGGACCGTCCATAAATGACGTAGCCTAATTTTTTGCGATTTTTGACACCCCCTCCCCCCTCGTAGCCTATTTTCCCATACCTAATACAAGGCTCGTAGCATAATCCGAGACTCCCCCCTTCTGCCTAAAATGCTACGTCATTTATGGACGACCCCCTAACTGAGTCCCTGATGTAGGTCCCAATGTAACCGAAACGTTGGACAAGATTAAATAGCAGTATTTCAATTTTGTCAATACTGGAAAAGCCATTTTCAAGTTGAAGCAGCTGACAGAGACAGTACGAGCTTGCCCTTGTTTCACTCGTAATTCAGAATATCGTATCTCGGTATATTTTATAACTGA
This sequence comes from Aedes albopictus, assembly GCF_035046485.1. NCBI lineage: Eukaryota > Metazoa > Arthropoda > Insecta > Diptera > Culicidae > Aedes > Aedes albopictus. The sequence continues at coordinate 518,119,893 of NC_085137.1, read as the reverse complement.
TTTTTGACTAAAATTTGATGATCGAGATTTACACAACCGAGTGATTTACCGGTTAAGAATGCGTATCTAAAGCCTCAAGTACACATGGTCAAATATTTGACAAGGAATGAACTAAAGATCAAACATCTGTTTGATACTAATCAAAATTCAACCAATTCAAACAGGATATTTGAACATTGGTTTCTTCTTGGACAAATATGTATTTGACTCTGTGTACTGGGATCTTAAACTAATCGCCATAACTCAAAACTGCTTAATCGATCGTGAAGACTGCGAAAACATTTAAAGTGCAGATGTCAACAAGAAGTGGATACTGATTGGTGAAAGTCACCAGCGCACATACAAAAAAGTGGCCAACAATATTTTCACGTCAGTTTTATAATGTCTTGCTCCTATTCGTAGGGTTGTACCTTAAATAAATGAAAAACATGTTGAACAGGTTGTTTCAACCTGTTTCAACACAACAGTGTCAAACAGAATGAAATTACAAGGGTATACATTTAGGCGTTTATCTGTGTTTAAGGATTTATGGTCCTATTTACAAAATGAATTCAGTAACAAATTTTGAAAATGACGTATAATCAATGCTACACCATTGATTATACGTCGTTTTCAAAATTTATTACTGAATTCCAATTCGCAAAAACACGCTTCGCTAAAAGATCTAAGACCGGATGTAGACTCCACTATGATTTATCTACCGAGAAAAGTGGTCATTACGACCAAAGGTTTCCTCAGAGGTGTTAAATGGCCAATTGGGTGATTTTATATGGTAATATCTCAATCATCGCCGACAACTTGATTGAAATTGCAGAATAGCAACTAGTAGCAGCAAAATTTGATTTCAATATCTCTCGGAGATCTTAAATAAAGACATAGAAGTAGTCCCGAAGCGAAATTTTTTTTGTATGGAACGGTTTGTATGGGAAAAATTTGTTTTTTTCAATGTGGCATCATTCAATAGCTTTATTATCAACATTTCCATGTCTGATACGTCATTCGAAAGGTCTATAAGTAAACTTTTGGAAACTGCTTTAAAAGTTTAACGTTTTTCATTTAAGCCGCAGATATGCGAAGTTGAACATTTCATTCATTGTATCAAAAATTGTCAATGATCTCATTCTGATGCCAATATCTCGATAAGTATAGGGATTAGCAAACTAATATTTTAGGGTTAACTGGTCCAAGTGGTCTACCTTCAACTACCGAACTTGAATCTCAAATTAAATAAAGTCATTTTTTGATTTTTGGTCACCTGAATCCCCTTAGTGCAGCGTTCACTTTACAAACAACGCATTTTACCGTTTTCTCGAACACAAATATGCTAGTCGGTATTCAATGCGAGTAAGCAAGCAACGAGCATCATATCCAGCCAGATCATATAGGCCTTTTCAGGTGACGGGTCCGTTTATGCCACTGTTTACAACTACCGAACAAAGGCGCAAACGCTGAATTGTCAGTTTCATAGGAGAACTGTCAAAGACCCCCAAAATCAGCTGATTTTAGACGTCAAATGAAAAGGCCCATTGCCTGATGGATTTCTAGATTTGAGCTGGAGAAAAATCGATCAGAACTTCAGGGGGCCATGGTGACGGCCGCCATCTCTGCATCGCACTCTAGCAACCTTGTCTTAAATCGTCACCGACGCAACCAAAAGCGCTATATCACTAAAAACTGCAATAAAACGGCTCCGAAACAGTTCTCGCGACCCATTCAAGATATTCACCAGTCTATTAATTTCGTGAAAACGATGGTATTGGAAATTCCGAAATTGCTGCACTTTATGGTTGCGGTTTGGCGTTAACCCGGGAGTGGTCGCGTCGTGTACTGAGTACACGCACCATGAAAAATGCACGCGTGCGATACACAGCCTGAGCGCGGCGTCGCTGCAGGTAGTCAAAGACGCGACTACTCGAGGGTTAACTACGATCAATGAGAGCTGCGCTGACATACTAAACGGTATTAAGCTGTGCAATAACTTTTGTCGGATTCGGTGGTGTAAGGAGAGGCTTTCAGCCCTTACCCGCTGTTACCCGGCAGGGCGGCCTAAAGCAGGGTACCTCCACTAATATTTGAATTTCGGATGGAATTAAATTTGAAAATATAAATAAATAAATTTTGCAATAAAAACTTATATTCTATTCTGACCTTCGTTTTGCCCCGTTCTCCCCACACTATGTTGGTCGACTTCGTTGGGGCCCTTGCTGCAGTGGTGGTGGTCGGCACGATAGTCGTCGGCTTCTGCTCCACACGGTTTGTGCGGAGCTACCTTCCTTCTTCTTCTTTCTTCTTCTCCTTCTTCTTCTTTGGGCACTGGGGTTGCCGAAGCAACCGTCCTTGGCAGTTAGCTAGGGGGAAGAGCGGGCTCCTTTGTCGGATCCCCCCTAGCGACGGTGGCGATAATACGCCGGGCAAGTCACTCGCCGTGACTAGCCCTGGTAGTCTCCGCAAAGTACTACCACAGGTGGTGAGCCCCTTTACACCTACCTGTCTTCGTCCTCCTTGACGTTTAGCTACACGGGCGAGACTGGCTCTACTGGCTGAGCCCGTGTAGCGAGGACGGTGGGTTTTCGTCGACACTTGGCTAAACCGCCGGGAAGCGAATCACTCCTTTATAATTAGCTTCCCGTGATGGCGGCGGTCGTCACCCTTGTAGCACTATCACTTTCACAGCACTACACTTTGGTTCCCGAACCACGGGCCGGCACTTTTCCGTTGAAATTCACTTCCCGGATACTTCCGTCGGTGCTGGGAACAACCATCCAGCAATAAACGGCGCGAAAACGGCACTTTCTTCTCATTCCCGGGGGTAGAAAAACGGGTGAAAATACGCGTCCGTCGCACTACGTGGTTCCTAACTTTCTCTTCTCTCTCTGGCCCAAAACAAAAATACCACACACCGCACTCGATTGTTTCTGCTGCTGCTGCTTCTGCCGATGTGTGCAATGAGGGGGGAGATTGGGGGTCAAATGACTCACCGATACAATAAGTGCGAGTTTATGTCCCTACATTCTAACTAACTAAATTCAACTAAAAATTTATAAAAATAAAACAAACAAATTAAAATGTTGCAAAACACAGTGGTGTTCACAAATTTAGAACAAAATTGTAACCACGGGTTACAGTGGTAATAAGGTCAATGTTCGGGGAAAAAGTATCGAAATGATTAAACTGAATTTGGTTCAATTCATGAGCGATATTTGTATAGTAACTAAAAAGTTTTAATGAAATTCTAATCATCGGTTGTGACCTTCTTGATCGTGCGAACATTCGAATCGTGAAGGGGAAGATCATAAATTAATTTCAAGGTATTATCCTCGACCAACGATTGATTGGACAATCAAGAAGAGCTTCAAAGTCGGAGAAGGTGCTGACAAAGCTCGTGCATCTGTAAATGAGCTCTTAAATAGCAAATACCAGTACCATTCGAAAATTTACACGGATGGATCTAAAGATGATACAGGAGTCGGTTGTGGAGTTATTGGTCCAGATTTCACCATAGAAGGTCAACTCGCTATTAGCTGTACAGTTTTTTCAGCAGAAGCCGCTGCTCTTGCAATGGCTGTATTCCACGCGGACAACACACCAACAGTCATTCTATCGGATTCAGCAAGTTGTCTTTCTGCTCTTGAGAAAGGTAACATTCTCCATTCGTATATACAGGCCATCGAAACCTTCTCGGAGAACAAGCAAGTTGAATTTCTATGGATACCGGGACACTGTGCCATATCCGGAAACGATAAAGCCGATCAAGCAGCAAAGAGGGGTAGAACAGGGTTGGCTATTGAATTTGAAGTTCCTGCAAATGATGCGATATTGTGGGCAAAACACAAAACAAACAATATTGTGCAATCAAGGTGGAGTGAAAAGACGATAGATCAATTAGCTATCATTAAAAGGAATGTAGGAAAGTGGAGAGATAGAATTAAATAAAACTGAGCAACGAATTCTCACTAGGTGTAGGATTGGTCACACGCGTTTAACAAAATGCTATTTATTTAACAAAAAAGGACCCGATATTTGCGAACTATGTAATACTTTGATCGATGTTAGGCATATTTTGTTGGAATGTCGAAAATTTGATGATATTAGAAGAAGATTAGCGATTAGCTCTAATATAAGTATTGCTCTGAGCAATGAGCGAAAGGAAGAAAACAAAATTGTCATATACCTAAAAGACTCTGGATTGTATAGTCTACTTTAAGCAAGAAAAGAGGCGAATGAATTTTTATTTAAAGCCTCTATAATAAAAAAATAATAATTTCAAGACCTCGATGTACCAAAGAAAACCATTAAATTTTGTGTGCCCCGGACTGGACCCAATAATATTCATTACCGTGTTTTTTTTTCGTGTAAATTGCCCTTTGTGTAAATTATATTTAGCGTGTTACACTGATCTGACAGTGAAGGACTAAACATAAATTACGTCATTGGGTACCGAGGCTTGTTCACACTCTGCGAACTTGACTGCGGAAAAAATCGCGACCATAACGCCGCTGGGAAGGGCCAGATAAGAGCCACCGCTAGTTCAGAGTGGCAGAGGAAACGTGACATTATTCGACCATCCCCGAGCAGAAGAGAATAACAACAGCATAACAAAATGCGTTATTTTGGCAAAATAACTGCATAATGGAATTAGTAATTTTCATGTTATTAACATAACATATTGAGTTATAAACTTGTCTGTCATAAGCGGCAAAATAACAAGTCACATAACAAAAATTTGTTCCTGAAAAATCAATTTAATAACATGTTTTGTTAGTGGCAATAACAACTTAATAACAGTGAATTTGCGAAATATTTCAATAACAAATTTTGATATTAAAGAGTTATTGATAACATTCCGAAAGCAAAATTAGGGTAAAAACTAACTTTTTTTACTCATTTTTGGGTAATTATTTTAAGTGTGTTATTCTATTTTTAGAAAATAATAGGTCACATAAAAAAAATTTCGAATGCATTATAAAACTTACAAACATCGACGGGATTTGAACCTCCAATCCTGCTATCGTAAATTTCCAGTCGACTTTACCAATGAGGCTATCACAGCACTTGCAGTGAAGGACGATAGAAGCTTTACTGGTTCTACGTGAGCGATTCCAAGCAACAGCATCAAAATTAAGGAAATTTTTTAATTCATGATTTTCTATTGAACTGAAACTTTGCACAGTTTTTCAGTTCCATCTAAATCGCCATTTTTCGATATCAAATTTTTATTTTGAATCACGACTAACTTTTCGAAAGGGTGTATGTGAAAATGGTTCAATAATATTCAAAAATCTGTACAGCCAAAATGGTTCGTTCGATTGCTATGAATTTTTCAGCAAAGTTAGATAACTAAATGGTGATTCCTATGAAAATATACACTGTGAAAAAAACATCTTTTTTAACATTAAAAATATCATTTTTGTCACAAAAACTCAAATATCTCAAAACCCTATCTTTTTACCAACGCAATTTTTTTAGGGAAGACGGTCCATTGTATTAGCAATCTACCATAAAAATTTGGTGATGGTAAACTAATAAACAAAAAAGTTATAACATTTCAAACATTTCACAATTTTCACATTTGGTAAATATTTTTTTCTGTGTAAATTATTTCGGTCAGAAATCGCAGTTTGATGCTGATTTTATTGTTCAGCAAAGTTAGATAACTAAATGGTGATTCCTAAGAAAATATACACTGTGAAAAAAAATCTTTTTTAACATTAAAAAATATCATTTTTGTCACAAAAACTCAAATATTTCAAAACCCTATCTTTTTACCAACGCAATTTTTTTAGGGAAAACGGTCCATTGTATTAGCAATCTACCATAAAAATTTGGTGATGATAAACTAATAAACAAAAAAGTTATGACAATTCATACATTTCACAATTTTCACATTTAGTAATAATTTTTTTTTAGTGTAAATTAGGCTAATACAAATTTCGATTTTCTCTTATGTCACCGCCCCCTCGGAAAATTTTGGTCGGAATTCAACATTTTGAGGGGGGCACAAATAAAATGTTCAAGAAAATCAACAAATTTAAGGTGTAATTCGAGTTCCACAGAAACTTTCTTAATAAATCCGATGAGTTTATCTATGTTGCCTAATTGTTTGGATATTTTTCCATCGAATACATTTATTATTTATCATCCTCCCCCTTAACGAGTCAACGAGCGCTGTGACAAAAGAAGAAAATGAGATTTGTTCCTGCCTTTATTTCGGCCGGAAATCGCAGCTTGATGCTGATTTTATTGTTAATGGCCTTGCGTGAGTAAAACAAGCTGTTTTTATTATGTATTATGTATATTATATGTACAGTAATGTTCCGATTTTATCACGCCCTCCGCGCATTAGTCGTTTATTCATTATTTGCTGTTACATTTGAGGACAAGTGTTTTCCCTCTTCTTCAAAATGAATGTTGAAAGCGTGTTTTGCAACGTTAAAAATATTGAAATGGGTATAGATGTTGAAGTATATATCAAAGCATTTTTGAAAAGGGGCGTGATTAATTGTTTAAACTGATGTCGCTGATGGTACGGTGACATGACTCTCTGCACTTAGCACTTCTGGCAATTTCTCAGTTGTTGTCGTTTTCGAACTTCCTACGCCCTGCTTTACCGATGATATACAGATGGCTCGTTTGTCAAAGTCTAGACGGCAGGACGTGCAAATGCGTAAATTTGGATTCAATTTGGGCATAACCAGTCTCTTTCAGATTATCTATGGTGCTTTCGGTGAGATTTCGTAACTCCTTTGATCATTTTTTTTTTCATCAAACGGTCTACAAGAGAGAGTTGAGTTGAAGACCTTTGAGAAAGCGACTGTTCATGTTGTTCGTTAGATTATAATAAACAAAATCACTTATTAGTTTTAACTGACTAGTTTGGTGTTGTTTGCTTGGCTGAAGAAAAAATTTACTATTTAATATCCATAGCGGTAGTATTTTTTTTTTGCTTTTTCGTGAGCATTGTCATGGTATGTATACAGACAAACAAACGTAACACTGACGAAATTTTCATTGACCACGCCTTTAACGATCATTTTGAATCTTGGTTGTGGCTTTCATAACAAGAAGAGCGCCATCGTTTTTCTTTGCGTTTGACGTTTCACACTAGCGCCTTCTGATGACGATACTGCACAACGCAGTGTTTCGTGAAACATTTCCACCAGGTGGGGGTAGTGTGAACTGGGCGATGGATTTTCACGTGGTACACGGAGAGATTGGAAAATGCTAAAATGCATAAAATATTTACTAAAACCATATTCGATCTGCCCACCCTTTGGAATGCATATTTTTGTGGTTATTCAGTCAATGCATATATTGGTGTTTTGCATTGGAATGCATATATCCAACATATTTGTCGATGCATATTTGGATTTGTTTTTGATTTTTTTTTTCAAATTGCAATGAATGTGGATGAATGAAAAATGTATAACAAGTTTAGTTGATTAAAACACGATACCTAATAATTTTATTATCTTTATCCTTAAATACAATAAAATACAATAAATCTTACACTGCACTATGTTAGCCGGATCATCAAACATATCGCACAGAAGTCTCTCCTACGGTTCGTTGATGCTGCACCGGAGCCGGATCCTTCGTCGGATCATTTCTGCAACAGGAACTGATTTGATCTTTCCGGTAGTGCTGATTTCGGTGAAGTTTGGAGCATCTTTCCAGCAGGAACTGGTTCGATGTATCTTCCCGGTGGAGCCAATATCAGTTAAGTCCGGATTACTTCTGCAGCAGGTACCGGTTGGATACATCTTTCCGGTGGTGCCAAACCTGTTGTAGATAATAAAAAACATACAATTTAAGCCGTTGTAACAAAAATATACAATATGTACTTACTGAGAATGGAATAATCGCGATCGCGGTTTGTGACACGCCATGGTTTTCCCTAAGGGCACTTGAGGAACAAACTAAAAACATGAGCGCGGATAACTTTATGACTTCTAAATAATAATGGCTGGTCAAGTTAAATATTTTATTAAGTCCTAAGAGTACTATCAGGGTCTTGGTATTCACGGGAACCAATAAATACCGCAAATGCAGCGGATTGCATATTAAAAATGAAGCAATGCATATTTTTTTATGCATGACAATGTTTAAAAGAGTGAAATGAAAAATTATTATTAAATAATATACTAAAAAGATTAACCATTTTTCTCCGTGTAGGTAACTCTCATGCATTTGTTGTTGTTGAAGTTACTCGCATTCTTCCGATCATAAAGTCTGTTCTCTAAGAGGTATTTTTTTTGAAGATAAACTAGACGTATACGCGTATATAAAACTTTTATTATACAGCTTTTGTCTTAAAAATAAGTTTAATTCCATTTTTCTTATAATCAACAGCTTTTCAACACTATCAAGGGATTTTTTCACCAGTCACGTACAATAAAAAGTATGACACTCTCAATATTTTTGATCAAAACACTGGATCGCGTCTAAGTTTCAAATAGATACTATAGAAATTATGAATAATCAAACAAAAGTATAATGAAAACAACTTGTTTAATTCAGGCGGTAGCCTTTACAATAAAATCAGCATCAAAAAATAATTCTCAAAATAATTTACACAGAAAAAAAAATTTTTTTGTTACTAAATGTAAAAATTGTGAAATGTTTGAAATGTCATAACTTTTTTGTTTATCAGTTTACCATCACCAAAATTTTATGGTAGATAGCTGATATAAAGGGCCATTTCCCCTAAAAAATTAACGTTGGTAAAAAGATAGGGTTTTGAGATATTTGAGTTTTTGTGACAAAAATCATATTTTTTTTAAGTAAAAAAATAAATTTTTTACAGTGTATATTTTCTAAGGAATCATCATTTAGTTATCTAACTTTGCTGAAAAATTCATAACAATCGAAAAATCCGTTTTTGCTGTACAGCTTTTAGAATATTTTTGAGCTGTTTTAGCATACACCCTTCTGAAAAGTTAGTCGTGAGTGAATATGAAGGTTTGATATCGAAAAATGACGATTTAGATGAAATTGAAAAACTGTGCAAAGTTTCAGATATTTTTGAAATGGTCGCTCAGGATCGACTGACATGACTCCGTGGAATTCCTCACGTATTGCCAGTTTCCCTATTCCCCCATTTCATGTTTGCCAGTCGCAGGACAAAAATAGACAGAGATTTGAATGCAAGATCAAACAACGAACCTCTCTCTCTTACCAACAGCGCTATCGCGGTGCGCAGACATGTGCACTGTAACACACACTAATAACAGTGGTGGCGTTCGCAGGGCCCGTCGTCGGCTGTTTCGGAACAAAGAGAACGACGAAAAAGTTGCTAGTCGACTATTTATGATTGAGCTTCGTCATGGGGTGCATTTTGGCGGCGACAAAGATCCTTTCCAGACGGAGATGATTTTATTTAATTTTTTGTTTTGTTCGCGTTGTGAGAACGGCGATTATACACGTACCTACGTGAGCGAAGGTAAAAGGTAATTATATCATATGCCGATATGATTACTTCTGCAGATGCTGTTTAGTTTTATTCTGTTTTAGATTATTTTTAGTAATGAAAAAAGATATTTATGACATAATGTCAAACAATATATGATCGAATAATAATAGACCGAAAGAAAAAAGTTATAATAGACAAATGCAATCATCAATTGAGCAGAATTGTCTGTATAGTTGACATTTTTATTGATTAGAATTATTTAGTAGGTACCATATTTGCTATCTCCACTCTCACTAATATTCATTACTTCGTAATACATAGTCTGTTCGATACTTTTTGACGTTATAATTAGAGGTTAGAATAGCAGTACTGTTAAAATGACATATAAATTCAACTAAAATTACTCAATTTTGAGATAAAAAAACTCATTTGCAGATGTATCACTTTTTGAAGCTAAAATTTTACTTAACCTATAAGAATTGGGAATCGTAGAAAAGTGATAGGAATTTGGCACCGTAACGGAACTGGGATATTGAAAGAAGGAAATTAATACAAAGATAAACATATCAATAGCTATGATGCTATATTTACCCAAAACTCATATAGCAATGAATAAAATAAAAAAATACGGAAGAGTCTGATGAAATTTCTAGAAGTTACAATGCCTTTATTTTTTACTTCATAATATGAAACAGCAGACAATAAAATAAAGAAGGTAAACTATGTAATGGTTATATCTGCGATAAATTTTCTCCGATTTTGACAATATTGATCTCATTTGATCCAGATTTATTTTTTCCATCAAAAACAAATCCGACTGAACCGATCTGGTCATCGTGAGTTAAGAAAAAACCCGAATTGCCATACACGTGGAATTTTCCATAGACCAGCTGCAATTGGCTTCTTTAGTGGTGTTGAGATAATTCCATATTCACAATCTATACATGCCAAACTGAGCCGAAATCCAAATTTTCATGAACTTTGGTGCCCGGGAACCTATTTAAAAATCGATTTAAAGTTTGTATGGGATCGATTTGTCGAATCACCCCTCGTCGCATTTCGTACTGGGCGGAGCTGTCAAGCAATTACCCAGCTGTCAAAAGGTGATTTCAAAAAATCTTTTTGTAATTGAAGCTTAAGGTTTGATAAAGTTTAAAAAATCTGAAAAAAATCATACTGGCTTAAAAAAAGGTGCTCTTTCGAATAAAATCAATAAATCAATATATTATTCTTAATTTAAAAAACCCAATTGGTGATTGGTACAAATTAAGTAGTTTACCAAGAAAAAAAATGTTAAATTTAAATTTATACGTTCAATATGTAGTCCGTCCAAAGTCTTACACCGTACATCAAAACGTTTTTAATTAGATTTTGTTTTAGATGTTATAGAGACATTTTAAAATCTTCTCCTGTGCGGTAGGGATAAGATTTTTCAAAACACCTTCGTTCTTCTTCTTCTTCATGCACCATCAAATCACCAATAGCATATCTGCCCAGCCTAGGCCCAAAGTATTGACTTCAAAGTAATCATTACGAAGCATAAATGTCAATTTCTTGATTTTGCTTTGGCTGACCAAGCCAAGGTTGACCGTAGCATTTTCATAATTCAAATCTCAATTTGTTCATCGAGCACATGTTCTGTTGTGCTGCACGTGGATGTCAAAGCGTTTTCAACAGTGTAATTACGAAGCATTTTTCACGAGATACCATATCTTTTCAATACGCTAACTCCAACAACGCCGATATTAGAATAGAGGAGCTTAGAAGCAAAGGGGTGTAAGTTACAAAAACCCACTTTCGAGTAAATGAGCTTTGAAGTTTTTCACCAGTTTTTCATCCCATTCAAAATGTATGGAGTTTCAATATCAACCCAATTTTCTCTGATTTACTGTAATTTTTCTAATCATCATAAAAATAATCTTTAAAAAGTTCCTGTGAGCTTGAAATTTGAAGATTTTTTGATATGTTCAGCTCAAAGTCGACAAAACGGTCACTTACACCTCTTTGCATCTGGGCCCCTCAATAGCATAAGGATATGTTCCAGAAAATTTTGACTTTTGGGAATACCGCGTAACCCAATCGTTCTATTCGCATAACCAATCAATAAAAAAAAAAGATTTCTTATTCAAACGAGTCGAAGTTCACTTAAATCGGTTCAAAGTTGAAAAAATATGAGTACTTTTCAGTTTTAAGGGTAGCCGGATACGCTTCCGGCATTCTACGCAATGCAAAACAAGCAAAACTGCAGCCCCTCAACAGCAATTTAATGTTTTTTTTAATTTTTCAATTACATAGAATAAAGCTGTTTCCTTATAAACATTTTCTGATCTTTTACCTGCTATCCATCGACCTTTTGCTCTACAAGCAATGTAAAAAAACGAATACTTAATCAAATTTCTCATTTTTTGTAATATAGCTAAAAATTAAAATTATTTCATATTCTGATATAATTATGTTATTTTTGCAACTGATCTTTTTGCTCAGTTGCAAAAATAACAAAGTTATAACAGAGTTTGTTCTGATTTATTTGTAACAAAACTAGTTACAAAAGATTATAATATATTTTGTTATAATTTAGTTTGAAAAAGTTTGAAACAGTTCATGTCATAACAAAATTATAACATAATTTGTTAGTTATATCACATTAAGATATAATTATTATTGTTATGTTCATCTAGTCGGGTATGGCCTCCACTTTAGCATCCTATTCTACATCATATATGTTTTCGTGATGGCTGAGAATTTTATATATTTAGTTTAGACCAACATGTGAGAATGCGAACTTCAGTTTCTCTCTTCCCTAATAGGTGTATTTTCAACTATTCATGTACCTATCTTTCAAATAGGTAGATCCGACTTCATCCTCTGGAACGACAGGGAAAACATGTGAAATACAAAATATTTCTGAAAAATCCCATTCAAAACCATCTACAATTTTGGATTCAGCTGTCTGTATTAGCTTCGTTCAAACAAGTTTATTCCATAAGTTTGACATTTTTATCATTGAAATTCACATGTCAAAGGCGGAATCTGGAACGCCCCTTTGAAAACCTTAAAAACCTTCAATATCGTCTGCTATGTTCTAGTTTAGATGTATGCAGAGTGCTGCGCCACTTGGGCAGTGGCTAGTATTTTGGGTACTTTTCAGCTACAACTCAGTCAATTTCAGAAATTTAGCACAACCTCGCGCCGCCCAGCAGGGACTTTGTTTTGTACACATTACAGCACCTCCATGTCACGTAATATACCACACCTCTTATCAAATGTGATACCGTAAGCGTACCATTCTTTGCGCACCTAGGGCCTAACTTTGCGCACTTTTTAAAAAATCGTTAAACAGTTTTTCTGGTGCATTATGCAAACTTTTTCCCACGGAATACTAGCTAGTGATATGGGGCATGCACTTTGTCTCAGTTTGGATGTAATGATAAATGGAAGGGGAAGACAAATTGATGAGTGAATATGCAGTTGCTTTCCATCAAATGCTGTAAATAACGTTGTAGAATGACGTAGGTTTTGTTTCAAAATTTGTTTTAGTTTAGATAGCAATACCATAAAGTATTTGTGCACTCTCAATAATACAATAATAACCAAACTTGTTCCACAACAGAATGTAATATTGAGATGTTATTTAAGGGCTGCATACCAATTGCTTGGTCATAACAAAATAAGATAGTCCAACAAAACATGTTATGGAAACGTAATGCCTTGATAATTCAATAATAACAAAACAAGATATAAAAACAGGTTTTGTGATTTCGTAGTTATTAATTTGATATTCCCCTCTGCTCGGGTCTAGTTCGTTGTTCAATAGTCCTACAGTGCGGAAGAAAACCGGTAACTGGGTCGTTTTTTGACTATCACGCGTTAATACCAACACAGTGGAGGATTCTTGGCCGATGCCTGTTATCGAGGGTTGCCTCAACCGATAAATAGGCTGTGTCTATCATCAAATCTCCATAGCAGAGAATGTTACGAGTAGACTCTAACTAGGTGTTCCCGACTAGAAAATTATATCAAGTTTATATCATATTGTGTTATGATGTTATAATGGTTATAATATTTTTCTATAGCTTATTATGTTATAAACTAGGTGCCGGATGATGTTAAAATAACTAAAATTGTAACAAAAAGTACACTGGTCCAATTAAGATTATAACCTATTGTGTTGTAATCATATCAAAATTATAACAAAATGAGATATAAATGTTAGTCTCGGGATTACTAGTTTCTATCAAAATTTGATACAACTTTGTAACATTATTTTTTAAACGTCGAAGACTCAAAACTAAATTGTAATACAATGAGTTATCAAACAACATTAATAACACAATGTGATATAATTGAGTTATAGTATTTTGAAAACACCAAGGATGTTGAACATAATTATATCACAATGAGTTATAAATATCATGGTTTGTTAGGATTATGTTATATTTTTGTTACAATTTTGTAGTCGGGTTTATTTTAAGTGGGTTTCTTGCACGAAAGCTCGTAACTAAATGAATACTAGAATAACAATAGTTTTCAGCTTTTTTGAACACGGTAAGCTGATGATCGTTTTTGGTGTAGAATCATGCTCTGAGCAGGGGCGTACAATTTCGTTTCAATGATACACTTTCATGCAACATTTGAATGAGTCACTTCAAGTGTTTCATACATTTTTCTAATGACTCGGTCGTTAAAAAAAACTTTTCCACTCATCGTAGCACTCGGTAGTCTCCCACCCGGTCGCATTGCTTGTGCTTCACCCGTCAGAGCATTAATGTCTCACTGGTGCGCGCTAGTCTCTCAATGGTTACGGGCGCCGGTTAATTGGATTTAAGTGGTCGAATTTGTTATCCTCTTTCATAAAACATAATTATCATTCTATTGGCGTGCACCACTATTTAAAAATGTGGTTTAAATAGTGTTTTTAGCATGTTGAAGTATTTCAATGACTCATAAATGAAACGAAAATCCAAGTGTATCATTCCATGTTTCATACACACTTGTTTCTGTAGCAGCAACGAACGAGTGTGTTGCTGGGTGAGAGATGAAGCATCACAGCAGTCCCGTCGCATGGGAAACGATTTGCTACAGCATTCGTGCGTCATGTTTTCCTTTCGAAATTGCACGTCCCTGGCTCTGAGTTCGAAAACGCAAAGGAAAAAAAAATACAGTAGAGCGGAATTTTTTTCGACTTTCCATACAAAGTTAATGATTTGAAATCGATTTTTGTTCTATTTTTGCTGCTCACTTCATACATCTCATTCTCTGTAACCATTGCTCCGATTGAGCTGATTTTTTTATTGTAACTCGCCCTATGATATGTCAAATAAACATTGAGAAAGAATTTTTAAATTGTTTTTTCTTATTGAAAAAAAAAATACATTTGTTCATATATTTTTGGAAATTTTGCTAAAATTTCAAGAGTTCGTCCCCAAATCTCGCCAATATCTTGAATTTCATCAATCTGACGCAAAACTTGCATCCAGCCGATGGTATTATATTCAGCTTTTAATTTATGGAAAAAGATTTAAAATTGGTTGAACAAAACCCAAGATACCTAATTAAATTTTATTAACTTCCACATTTTAAAAAGTTGTAAAACTTGATATTGAGCTAAAACTCAAAAACTGTTCTACTTAAAATTTGTTGAAGCACATTTTCGAAATCAGCGCTAAATTATGCTTCAAAAATTTTGGTCATTGACAGAAGTTTACGACTTTCGATTTATTTTGTAAACTAGTGTTAGCAAGGCAACGTTGTTGAACACGTAAGAAATAACAGTAAATAATAAAATTTCGTCATTTTATCGATCCGGTATGGCTACAAATGTACAAAAGTAATTCATCGACTTAATTTCAGGGATCAAGGGATGAACCCTGGAAATTTTTCTTTGAAAAATTAATGTTTGTCCATTCCATAGTAAGGCTGATACAAATTTCATTTTGACTTTTTGTCTCCCCCCGCTTCAAAAAATGTTGGCTGGATTCTGCATTTTGAGGCGGCAGATAAAAAAAAACTATCTAAATTTCGGGTCTTGCTCAAAATTCTTGACCAAATCCTATGACAGGGTGTCGACTACCTGGAAAAACCTGGAAAGTCAGGGAAAGTCAAAGAATTTATTTTCGGACCTGGAAAATCAGGGAAAGTCAGGGAAATCGGTTGATGGTCAGGGAAATTTCACACGACAATCATAAAACGAATTATTAGATGACATACAAGCTCATAAAATTAAAAAACTAGCCAAAGACTTGTTCTTTGAGTAGACAATGACCGATAAAGCCATAACAGTTTCAAATATCAATCTCTTACTAGATAAAAGCCAAAATTTTAAATACATCATTCTAATTTACGATCAAATCAATGTATGATCGATTTATGCAGTATTCAGTTGATGCTGTTCTAAATTCATTCATGAATCTTTATTTCGTGTCACAATCACAAGTCCATTTTAATGTAAATAAACTCAACATTCAAACTACATCACACTCTACTCAATATCATGTTTGGTGAATTTCGGCCCATTCTTTGGTGATATCGTTTTGAGATATATACTGAATCTTGCATCTTGATGGGTTTCTAATGAAGTTATTGGCGGACTCAATATGTGTTCACTGATGATTTTATTTATTATTTCTGGTGAAATTATTGGTTAATTCCTAGGATATTCTTAGCAAAATCTTCTCGAGATGATTACCTAGTTCTTCTTCTGCTTCATTTTAGATTTACACTCCTACTAGAGCTTGGACTGTCTCTCTTCAATTTAGTATTCTTTAAACACTTCTGAAGGCAACTAAAGCTTATCCACTAGAGAACTTATTGTTCTCCACAAGCAACTCTACACGTTTTTAGAGCATTCTTTATATTTAACTTATGATGATATCTAAACCCTAAAAAAATAATTCTAAAACAATTTAATGAGATCCTGGAAAAACTTGTAATTCATTAAGAGGCACAGAATGTTGCTAATTGACAAATTAAGAGATGAATTTTACGACAAAATCGCGTTTAATCTCACGACTCCGTATTCGCCAAACTGCCGCTTCAACCAACCAAGCCACAGAAAAGAACGGGTAACGACTCTGTAGAACAGAATGCCGAGCCCAATCAAAGGAAAGCCATTCTCTTTTACTTTAAATTTTTAACACTCCAAAGAAACTGGTTTCATTCAAAGCCATATTTTCAATAGTGTTTAATGGTGTTATAATTTATAGAAAAACAAACAGGTTAGAGAACTGGTTCTAACTGTTTCCGGCATAGTGGCAGGCCTCCAGACATAGTTACAGGATTCATAGAGGTCATTTGACAAATACAGAAAGTTTATAAACTTCATTCAGAGGTTTCAAATACATGCACTGTACTTCCAGGTATTTCCACTGTATTCCAGGATTTCCACCGAAGGAAATCCAGATTTTATTGTTTAGAGTTGTTTTTCATGAAGCCATTTACATATAGGTAGACATGCAAAATTTGCGGCGAAATTATTGTAACTTATAAAACAAAATCAAGATGTCATTCTAATGAAATTCTAGTGAGAATTTCTATCAAATATCGTAGTAGTAATTTTGGCATTATTTTTCAAAGTATCGTTGGTATAGGCTGGTATATCTTCTGAATGGGGTTTACCTTAATCAAGAAGCTTTTGGTGGACATGCCAAACGTTAATGCTCAACAAAATTCCACCATTTTTTATCGGTTTCAAATCCGAATATAGAAAAAAAGGTTTAATTCAAATTCATATAGGAAAAATATGGTGCACTTTACCTTTTTTCAATATTTGCACTCCTAGAAAACCCTAGAAAATTTATTGATTTTTTTAAATATTTCATGTGCAGACACCCTTAAGCTTCGATTTATGCATGACCTGAAATTTTCAGGGAAGTAGACTGGAAAGTCATGGAAAGTCAGGGAATTTGATTTTCAAAATTGAGTCGACACCCTGTATGAGATTTTAATATTTTTCAAATGAAATGCTTTATTATTTTTAATCCCCCCCTCGACCAGTCAATGAATGGTAGGACCAAAAGTGAAATAAATATTTGTAACGGCATAAATTGTACAAAAATGTTAGAATGATGGGCGCTAATGTATAGTTTCTCCGAACGAGTTGAAATGTTGCACAGTTTATAATGGAACTCAAAGTGATTTTTTTTATTTTATTTTTTTTTTCATTTAACCGTTTCTTATGCTAATATATGCTAGTAGTGTTAGTACAACCTTAAAAAATGTCTAATAAAGGACTTATTATCTACGTTTTGAAACGAAAATGTATGGATTGATCAAATTAATATCAGCAACATTGAGCTAGCATTCATGGTTGAGCTTGGCCTGCTCTTTTTAACTTAGGCCAGTAGTACACAGGATCAAATATTTGACAAGGAAAGAACTCAAGAAACAACATCAGTTTGACATTAATGAAAATTCGATCGAGTCAAACAAGATGTTTGAGCATTGGTTTCTTTTTGGACTCATATTTGACCCCGTGCACTAACAGCTTTAGTGGTCTTTCACAGTTATTATATTTGAAGGGCTTTCTTTGATATTGGATTTCAAAGGTCTGAGTCAGCTATAAATTGTACGAGCGCCCCAAATAATCATAAATATTCAACGTGGTAGTCACTTGGATGGTACCGAATTAATCAAACTGCATTCTTATTTTCATCAGTTAAATTTTTACAATGGATATTTTTTCAAACATTTCATCGCAAATCATCGCACGAGGGGCAACGTATATTAAATAGCTATTTAATTTTCTTTATGCCTGACGTTTCAGAAACCTGTCAAACGGTGGCTGTCAGTTGATTCCACTACATCTGTACGAATGCGCATCGATAACAAAGGTAGCAATGGGCATGTCATTTTATATTTTCAGAATTTAGCGCATGCAGATGTTGATCACTGTAATCCATAGAGCCAGCAGGTGAGTGCATATTGTGTTTTTTTTTATACATTTTATAAACTGCCAAAAATTTATTGAGTTAATTTACAATTTTAGGTTTACAGTCATATTTTTTTATTTTATTTCATTCTAATTGGAGAAATTTAATGTTTATATTTTTGTTCTATTTTTACAATATTATTTTATTTTCAATAATTATTTTATCTTGGTTATCATTATTTGATTTGGTGAAATGTGTAAATCAAATAAACGAAATTACGAAATTAGGATTTTAAATTACAGTATGTGCCAAATACACTGCGAGTAAACTGCCATACAGACGACAGCCCAAATGGTAGACATGCACACACTGACGCACAGACTGTCACGTGAATTGCAATGGTGGAGAAGATCTAGTAGAGGCTAGTTGAAGGTTTTTCTCGCCTGTCCGTGGTCGCTTGTCGCTGAAGTCCGAGTAGAACTCCGCGAGTGCGTCGTCACAAGTTCCCCGTGGGTTGATCGGGAATCGGAGTCTGGAACACCGGTGTGTGAGTGCACTAGAAAGAAAATCCCGCTGGAATCGAGAACAAGGTTCGTTGGATCTAACAATTGCTCTGCTAGGCGGACAGGCTGTAGTAAGTGGTTGAACTCCATCCCTCTGGATTGCTGCGAGAGCAGGGGGTCGCAGGTCCTTAAAAGTCCTTTGAGGAGCTCTGAACCTTGGAGTCTTTAGTGCAAATGGGGATTCCTACAGTTGTGAACGATTCTGAGTGTAAATCAACTCCAAAAAGCTAGTGATTGAGGCATTTTTTGCACTGAAATTTTGCGTATCCAGAGATAACAAAACGCAGTGTCAGATGAAAAATCAATAATCACGGGGTCAACTTTCAGTTAACTATCTCCAATGTTTTTGCCTTTCATGGTCATTCCTTCGAGAGTACAATCTAGGATAGTTTGAATAGTGGTAAAAACTCTGGAATTCAGCAATTTTAAAGCAGGAAAAATATGTCATGTGACTTATCAGTCAAAACAGCTGACCATTTTTCACTCACTCGCGTATAGGCTGTCTCCCTCGTTCTACTGTAATCAAACGACAAGACGGTGCTTATTACTGTGGTTGCATAAGTTTGGGGAGACGATGTGATTCAAAACATTGCACGGGACCAAGGCTCGGCGTGATGATTGTTGTTATCCTTTATTGATTTCCAATAGAAAAACAATCATGCTAATGGTCATGAGCAGTACTGTTCACCAGTTGACTGGTATTGGCGACATTCCGCTAGAATGTAACAGAATTTTGATACTAAAACAAACCGGATGAAATTTTAATCCGAACCGGAGCGTGGCGAGCGTTTATAAGGATGTGCGTTGTTTTCTTGTATATGGTTGAAAAGCTATGTAGTTTGTGCCATTTTGAATGTTACTGTGTATGTGGATTCTAGTAATCTTATAAGAATGAATTGTGGTTGGTTTGTATACCTTTGATTCTTATGTGAAGCAGTTAGAACGCCAAAGAACTGATTTCAAATCAGGTATAAAGATTAAATCACTAACTCGGCACCTACATTTCAAAAGGGCGTAACTGCATTTGGAAGTAATACCTTATTTCAAAGCTGTAGGTCGTACTGCCTCCCTTACACTCAAACCACCGTGGTTGTCGGAAAGAGGAGAGTTTTTCCCATCTGGTACTTGTTGTGAAAAACATGGAAATCATAACACATGATCCACAGCTTTAAAAGAAGGTGATGATTCCAAAAGCAGTTACGCCCTTTTGAAATGTTGGTGTCGAACTTTTTGTATGGATTATGTGTTAGCTCGTAGATCAAAAAAAAAACTCTATGCCAAACTCACTAATTTTGATAACATATAACCTATTTATTTAGTGTTTCTTAAAAAGCTCTCTAAAATTTAATTAGAAAATAATGTGTCATACGGCTACGGTATTATATGTGAAAATAGTCGGAAATTCTCTCAGTGCAATTAATTCTCAATAGTTAGAAAATGAACATTACGATATTAATACTTTATTATATCAAAGCCTATAATTTATGTAATTTTGCTCATCTTATGAGGATATTATTTATATTGTTTCCTTGTCCTAGGTTTTCAGATTTTTAAATGAATTTTCTAATGTTGTAAAAGGATTATTATTATTATTACTATTTATTAACGACACTTTACCATTATTGTGGAATTCGTCTCATCTTGTAAAAGGAGTATTTCTAAATTCTTTCGGACAAAATAAAATAATAGTGTTCTGTTGAACTCTTTTTAAAAAGACACATAACCCTTTTATTACAAAAACTTGACAGATAGGTAAAAGTGTGAAATTAAAATTATTCTTGCTATGCGCAATACCTCAAGATTGAATGGAATGAATGTTAGTTCGACAAACGTTACTGGAAAACGTGGAATCCACTGCATCTCCTCAGTTGCCTGTGAAAGAAATATTTGATATTCGTGTAGGATTTTTTGTGAATCTAGAGTAGGGTAAAGCGAATCGCTAATGTCATAAAAAAATCGTACCGCGTAAATGGTTAACTAAACACTATTACGATTTATTCTGTCGCAAGAATTCCTTGCCCATCAACATTGCCTTCTTGGACAAACAAAACTTGACGAAAGTACCACTCTTCTTCAACTTTTCTTGCAGGTAACTGTCGCACGATCCTCTGACGCAGTTCCACCGTAGAACCCAACTGATCGAAAATGTCCGAGTACTGGCTAATATCCGCCCCGGGCGACAAGACCTGTCAGCAAACCTGGGAAACGATGAACAACCTAACGCGCCACCAGAACAATCTCTGCGAGAACTTCAAGTTCCACATTCCGGATTTGAAGGTAGGTTACCCAACTGTACGGAGGTTGTCCTTGGCATTCTACTCCAAAACATCTTGTCTTCCCCCCGCTTCCAGGTCGGTACACTGGATCAGCTCGTCGGTTTGTCCGATGACCTGGGCAAGCTGGATGCCTATGTTGAGCAGTCGACACGCAAGATTGCCGCATACCTGGGGGACGTTCTCGAGGATCAGCGGGATAAGCTGTACGAAAATCTGCAGGCAAACAACAGTAAGTATGGACATTGCCATTTCTTTAGAAAATTGAGAAACTATATATAAAGAGTTTTTGAAATTTGAAACGGTTCTTTGGAGGATTTTCAACCATCATCGCATCGAAGCCGATTATAATCTGAGACTGTCGATCGCACCAAACTTTCATAACTGCTGCATTTTTCATTGAGTTATTTTGACTTGTTGGTTTTGATTTGTGTTTTGTAGTTTATTAGGTTCTCGCTTAATTTGCCTTACTATAACTTAGACACAGGACTTATAATCAGGGTATTTTCAATAAAACCGCTCTCAAGCATGGTATCAAGGATTCAATAAGCATTTTGGAAAAATGGTAATAATGATTAGGAAAAGTTGTTATAGTTATTTTGGAAATCATGATAGTCGATTTGCTTGTTGTGCGATTAGAAGTACTTGAGAGATGCAAATTTGATGAATGAAGTGTGCATTTACCCAAATATATTATATAATTATATTATAATTAATATAGTATATTTGATTTACCACTTGTCCTGGTTTTGCTCTCTTAAAAACGCTAGAAGTTGTTGCGATTATGTTTTGAATCTCTGATATTTTTACAGCATTTTTAATATTTCAGAAATTGCAAAATCTTCCGAAATTCTTGATTTTTATATTTAACTTCTGAAGCGTCAGACTCTAGTTTAATTTAAAAACACTTCACTAATACTTTACTTTTGCAAAAGAAAATAAAAAAGTCGAGCACTTGACACTGAAGAAGTCTGTAAGTCACAGACGAAATAGGCCTATCTGTCCGAAGATAAGCACAGTAGTAGAATTAAAATGAATTTGCTCGTCCTTTCTAGTTTTTCTTTAAAAGAGTTATTCATTTTTTATTTTCTTTTGCAAAAGTAAAGTATTAGTGAAGTGTTTTTAAATTAAACTAGAGTCTG
Organism: Aedes albopictus; assembly: GCF_035046485.1. Classification (NCBI taxonomy): domain Eukaryota; kingdom Metazoa; phylum Arthropoda; class Insecta; order Diptera; family Culicidae; genus Aedes; species Aedes albopictus. The sequence continues at coordinate 518,097,639 of NC_085137.1, read as the reverse complement.
AAGTAACAAGTTCTACTAAAAGCTCTAAAGTAATAGTAAAGTACTGAAGCGTGTTCATATCGCTTGAATCTTAGGATCTGTTGTGAAAAATATCTGTTGAAATATTGAAGCTTAAATATCTCTGATTATGAGCATCGTGCTTCTTATGTTTTCGTACTTTTGTTTTTCAATTAGCTAGAAGAATTTGAAACTTTTTATCAGACTAAACATAGTTGAATTTTCAATTGATTGATGTAAATATCAAAGGAAGCTCTCAAACATGACGGTACCTTTCAGATTACGGATACACTTGACTGGAATTTCGCACGGTTGTTTCAGCATCACGCATAGTTAGCTTTTGTAAGAAGTTGTAAAAGCTGTTTGTGTGTGTGTGTGTGATCCAACTAACCCCCACTGTCCGGCAGTGGTATTAGGCACCCTACACACCAGTCAAACGGTTTGACCAACATTGACTCCGCCCCCAGGTTGGTGGTTGAGTTGGTGCTGTGTTTGACCGTGTGTGATGCTGTTTGACGAACCGATTTGGCAGTTCGTCAAACCGATTTGACGGTTGACGGTTTGGTCGACAAAAATCAAACCAGTTTGATTTTACTCAAACCAACGGTGGGCGGAGCCTATGTTTGACGAACCGATCGTACCGTGTGTAGTGTTGTTGCACAAACATAGTGTGATTTTAAATGGGAGATGATGTTGGTGCAACCAAAGTGACATGTTGGTGCAACACGATTTGGCAGTTCGTCGTACGGTTGCAGAAACATTTGCTGGTTCGACCAACCTGGGGGCGGTGGCAATGTTGGTCAAACGGTTTGAGTAGTGTGTAGGGTGCCTTATGGAAGAAAGTTTTCTGCAATATCATTTTGATGCTTTTGCAAAAAGCTTTAGTCCGGGAGTTAGAAGGTGATAGCTCTATTGCAGATTCAGAGACCCATTTCAGAATGGCTGGAGAGACACGTCCATTCAGAAGTCACTTTCACTTACAATAAGCCCCGCATGTGTACATTACCGTTATCATTTGGATAATGATAATGCAAACACACTTCCTGATTCAAAGAGAATCTTTGAAACTGGCGCGTATTTAGTTCATTTTGTTGTAGTTAAAATAATCGGAACATTCTCACCGGAATCCATCCAATCCAAGGTAGCGCTGCCATCACCAAGGCAACGTCTTTATTGTGCAGTCAGGCTTCCTCTTCGTCTCGCCACCGTTGCGCTTGCAGTCAGTCATCATTTGAACACACGTCACTTTAGCCCCCACGAAATTATGAATGTTGAGCCACACGGGATGATTCTCTAATCCCTCGCGAACCACTGATGGCATGGTGGTAGTTTAATAGCCACATACGTAAAAAAAACACGGAACAAAACTGCAATCATAGGGACTTTACAATGAAAAACTACTGGAAGGCGTAGCGCCATTGACCGTTCTACGTGAAAACGCGAAATAGACGGCACATTCCTATGAGGTGAAACGAATTTCAGCACCGTTTCCGAACCCGAACTAATTTAGCAGCGGCGTTCAAACACACACAATCTTTGAAACCCCCCGCTATCGCACGAGTCATTTGGAAATGATGAATCTTTTCGAAATCAATAAATCCACTATTGAAATTCTCACAGAACAAGCACTCTTTCACACGCGGAAGCTATCCGGATGGCGTAGCACCGGCCAAACCGTCGGCAGAATCACAAAAAAAAAAATTGGCGAACGCGAAAGAAACGCGACGAGCAAAACAAAACACGTCTGCACGCGGCTACGCCTACTGCGCTTCCCCAAGAAGTTGTAAAAGCTGTTTAACCCTAAAAGGGATACCTTCATGGCCTCAGTTTCGTCACCTCGCTCAGTGTGTTTCATCAAAGACGAGCTCTGAAAGGCGCCTGGGGTCCAATGGACCCCAGGTATCCCTTTTAGGGTTAAGATGCTTCTCGACACGTGGTCGGAACTTTCATATTCCTAGTTGTTCATTTTAGAAGCTTAACCCATATCCGCCCAACATCCTGTTTATAGGAAGCGAATATCTTGAGAATTAAACAATATATCACCTTCGAATTCACTGCCTTTGAATATATAAGATTCGTTATGTGTCCGACAATTTTTTTGCTTTTTTCTACACCGTGTATTTGTTAGTGGGTGGCGCAATCGCTGCTGCAAAGATTATGCATTGCCGTGGTTTATGAGTTCAATTATAATAGCGAAATAAATTAGTTTCCCTGATATCTTGACCATGGTTTAAAAAAATCTCCTGGGATTCCTATCCGATTTTATTTGTTTTCTGGAATTCCTTCAAGTATTCTACTCAGGATTCGTGATATATCGTTTAAAGGATTCCTTCACTTCAGGAATACTTACTGGGCTTCCTTTAAGCATTTCCCGGAGATTCTACAGGAATTCTTCCATTGATTTTTCATGGGATTCCTTCAGGAATTTCTCCCAAGATTTCTCCGCAATTGTCTATTGGAATCAGAGATTCCACCTGAGAATTCTTCAAGATTTTTTCAGGCATTTTTTTTCGAAAATTTTCACGGGATTCGTTCCGCGATTTCTCCCATGTATTTCTTATGATATTCTATCCGGGATTCCTGCAGGTCCTTCCTGGGTTTAAAAGGTTTATTCCGAGATTTATGCAGGGATATATTCCAGCATTCTATCAAGGATTCCTTAATTGATTCCTCGCGGAATTCCTTACAAATTGCTCCCAGGATTGGTTCCGGGTTCTTTCACTGACTATTTCTTAGATATTATCTTGCTTCAAAGATTTCTTTAGGAATTCCTCACAGATTTTCTTAATTGAAACCTCCCGGTTTGTGCCGGTTACTGCCGAGATTCTTTCATGGATTCCTGCCGGGATTTTTACCAGGTTTTCTTCACTGATTGCTACTGTGATTCCTACAGGATTATGATTCCTCCACGAATTCCTTTAGGAAGTCCCCTTTATTCCGAGATTGCGTCAAAAATTTCTCCAAGATTATTCCCAAGTTTTCTCGCAGGATTTCATTTGGCGTTTGTTTCGAGCTTTCTTCAGGAATTCTTTTAGGACTTTTTTCGGGATTTCTTCAGGAATTCCTCTCAGGAACCCTTCATTGATTCCTACCGGGATTTCTTCATCAACCTACGCTCAGCGATCTATTTTGAAATCAAATGCCTTGAAGTGTTCTATTTTGCGATCGATTACTTTTGCGACTATCATGGTGAAATGAGGCATGTTGAAAGACTACTGCATTCAGAAAAGTTGTTGAAAATGTCCTCTCCGTCCAGTAGGTAGCGTTAGTGACCAATGGTTAGTTGAAACCATTTTTAGATTAACTGCGAAATTTTAAGCAGGACATCAAGAGCAAACCGATGATGAATCGGTTGATTCTAGGTTTACCAGCTAGGTGGCGCTAGTGTGTATTACACATTTTTAAATCCTGTATTTCAACAATGAGACGACTTAGAAGAATAAAATATTTGATTCTAGATACATCCACTAGCAGGCGCTAATGAGTCTTGAAAATTGTCAACTTCTACATTCCGGGAATCAGACTAGGGTAATTGTTCCCTTCGTAGTGGTAGTCCCTAATGTTGCTGTAATGGCAATTTAGCACTTTTTCGACTGTAATGTTACCAAAGGGTATTTTTAATAGATGTATTATTGTGCTTAAATTATGAGATTGCACCATTTGTTTGCTTAAGATTTGCCCAAAAAGCTATTTTAAAAAAATATTTTCCTTAATATGTTTGCTGCTGTGTTCATAATATTGCGGTATCCCATATGATTTCAATGGGATACCGCAACAATAGGAACAAATACCGCAACATTAGGAACAAATACTGCAACATTAGGAACACAATGTTCTTTCAGACAAAAATGAATAAAACGCTCATACAACCTCAAAGTGGCAATATTTCGTTAATTTCCCGTAGATAAAGGATAGATTTTTTATTTTCAATTCAATCTATGTAAAAAAATTGCTTGGGGCGATACAATTGTGATTTAAACATGAACTCAGTGCTTAACTCCTCCATGATCGGATCAATTACTTGAAAAAAATTGTGTTTGGCAAAGTATATCAGAAAATAAAGAACTATCCGATGATGATCTATAGGATTCTAGGTTTATACGCTATTGAGGCGCTGGTGATTCTTAGAAAATCTAAGCTTCTGATCACGAGGATCAGACTACATAGTATAATTTCGTCTGGGCAAAGTTGATTTGGACGAAAAGAACATCTGAGTTTGTGAGCGAAACGTCATGATTGTTGTGTAAATGAGCCCGTAGTTAATGGTTTTGATCAGGAGTTGATATTGGCTGCCACTCTCCCACCTGCTTTGCACATAACTCTTGAAACGCATTGTACAAAGCCGCCGAAAAAGCGAGTCCTGAAAATATACAGTTGTGGTCCATGATGGCTGTTGTGAGACATCAGCAACGAACGTATGGCTTCACAGGAAAAATAGGTCACAATTTAATGGACACTTTGATTGTTTCTGAAGGAGGTCCTAAGCTACACGATCTTTTAAATGTAAGCGTTTAATTAACTATGATGGCATTAAAACTCTACAAAGACATCTACAGAGCGTGTTTCATAGATAAATTGGCCCAGCCAACCACATATCGTAAATCATTGTGTGGAAAAAATCGTATATTTTCATATATTGAATCAGAATAGTATACATGTATATTTGTTGACAATGATTGTGTAAAACTAGGCGTAAAATCGCATTTCATGCCCAAATTAAATTTCAATTGCGATTTTGTTTCATATAGTCGTCTCCGATCATAAAATTTGCGAGATACTATCGGTAGGATCGCACAGAATCGCATAGAATCGTGAAAAAACATACATTCTTAGTGTCAAGCTGCAAGTTTGCTAGCATCGTATATATGATTTCTTTGAATCGTGGAAATCGACGCTTCACATCGTATATGAATCTGCTAAATCGAGCTTGCTACCTAAAGGTATGATGAAAATCGATGAAATCGTATACAACTACATATAACAATGTTGTATATTGATCGTTTGCGTCACAATTGCGTCGTATACAAAGTGAATGAAATCGTAGAAATCGTATATTCATTTTTACAGTCGCATATGATGGTTACTGCACTTTTAATAGTCGAATCTTAATCTCGGAAATCGTAAATAGTTTTGTTTACATATTTGTATGATGGAGAAAAAGAAAAAATGGTATTCATTACAAATTTGTATTTTTGTTGTTGTTGACACATTCCAACCATGGTAGCAATAACTTCAACCAAATATATAGGTTTTTATACTAGCAGATGACTTACAATAAGTGATGTATAGATTCCAACAACGATGTGAATTCCGGGCCTCTTGCACCACACCACTTTTGGTGCCACTCAATGCACAACAACAAGGCTCCCACCACAAGGCTCGCACCGTATCATGCTAATTTTTATTCGTTTCATGCCATTCACTTTGAACTCTCTACTTCCTACTTGGCAATATAGCCAATACAGATAACGCGCAGTTCTCAATCAAAGGACCTAAGTTCGATTCCCACTGACCATCAATTGTTTTTTTTTTTTAATTTAAAAATCTTGAGTCGTATACCCTCAATCGTAATAAGATCATGCATAATCGTATATCTAGACGAATAAAATCGGCGAAATCGTAGAAATTTTTCGAGAAATCGTAAATTATGTTGGATGGAATCGCAGTAATCGTATATATGTTTCGATATGGCCTCCACTTTTGTATGTCTATGCCTGTTTCGTGCATTGACTACGATTTCTTTGGTGCTATATATGTGTGAATATTTCAGTTGCAATTTCGATATAGCAACCAAATTGCTGGCTGGGGGATCCAGACTATACCACGTTGAAGGTTTAAAACAATATGGAAGACCCCCAATTTGCCGAATTTCTCAAAGTTTCATATTTTGTAGTTCCAGTTACTGGTCTGAGATGATACATACTGGAAAATCTCGTGGTGTGTTCTGAGAGCAAGCTACTGAGAGCGTTCCCAGCAATTTTTCAGAAATATAGGAGAGATATCGTAAACTCCAGACATCTAAATCATATTTCAACCAGCTGTCGAATGCTGTGATTCACTACAACAGCGGGCATTTGAATTGGTTTTGGTTATTTGTACTTAATATTACCTAACTGTTTAATTGCTATAAATACTGTTAAAACCTATGGATTTAGATTATAAATTCATTTCACGATAATTTTTGATTTCGTAGAAAAATTTTTGTCAAATTTTCAGTAAGAATACTCGAATACCATACGATTCGAATGTTGAATTCCAAATTTATGAGGGACAGGTCGATGGCAACGATCGTGATACAAACACGATTGAAATAGTTCAAAGAGAATTTCATTGAAAATTGTCCCTAAAATTTCAAATCGCTTAAACCATCAATTCCCTCGATGAAACATTTCCAAAATTTCAGAGATGATAGCTGGATACTATATCTTTCGAATGGTGGGTTCCGCTTAGATGTGTATTTTATTTTGTTAATCACGGTTTTAGACACCTATACTTTCACTTTTTTATGAAATCATGTTTATTTTACCAGAACTTGGCTTTTGATAACTAATTTATGCAATTTCCTAACTAATAAATCTTTAACGTGTGAGACATCTTGGGCATTAACGGATTAATGTTTAGAGGAGGGCTATGTTGGTATTTCACCAAAAAAAACCTAACAAGCAAAGTTGAATTGAATCCAAAATTTATGTAACCAAATGAAATTAACTTAGCTTTGTTAAATATTTACACAGTGCAGTGGTTCGTCAGCAGGTTAAAACTTGCCACCGTGCTCGAGTTTTATAGCGAATGCAGGACATCCAAGTGATTTGTGTACTTCCAATATTGGCAATAACAATATCTACTAGTCTTAGTTTGAAACTTTTAGTGCCACTTACTTTTCATTTTTTGTTTTCTTATAGATTTGATTTGATTTCCATTGTTTACTTTTGATTTATTTGAAAATGCATGATGAAAGCTAATCAAATAATTTCCTAATTTTGCTTATAGCATGCATTCCCAATACTTTGCACTTCCTCCTAACCACATTCCCTAAGAACTCCTTTAACATTTTCCATCTTGCGTCAATAACACACACTCCTCCGTCAACAATTTTTTACATCAACCTAAAACATTTGATTACCATCAATCATATCAATATGAACTAATGAAACAAAATAAAACAAAATGAATACAAGGTCCAGGACCTCCCGACGAGTCTCCTCTGAATGATCCCGGAGAAGATTGTTCCAACACTTCGTCGAGCTCGCATCTGCAGCAACAGCTTCACCAACGTCGATCTTGTACTGACCTCTGCAGTCATGGCACAAACTCGAGCTGCAGTTATTGCTCCCAGCAAACCAATTCGTCGGCCTCCGGCTCAGAGCGCGATATGGATTCATCGTCTTGTGTGTGCATCGCATCGGGTTCGATGCCTGATTCTCCCGTTATCGTTGAAGTCACCGGCAGCATAGATTGTCACCAACAACAGCAGCAGCAACAGCCTCAGTCCGCGACAGCAAATGTTCCTTTATTTTTCGGTGCCAGGAAACGCAGTCACAGTAGCAATTGTAATGTGCTTTCGTCCGATCCGGAACCGGTGGACCACGATCGTGACCATGATCACGAGAGTAGCTTCGAATGGTGGTTTCATAGGCGCAAAAGCTCGCACAAATCCAGGTACTGGCTCAGACAGCGATCTGCGACTTACGCACCTATATTTGTCGTTGCGTTTCCAAGTTGTGTACATCTCGTTGTGAAGTGTTTTCTGGGCTTACCTTGTGTACAGTTACTGCGTTATCCGGGGGAGTAAAAAACGATGTAAATTATCAATTTATTTTCTATCAGGCTATTCGAATGAACGATTTCCCGGAAAATTGTTTTTCATGATAAGGTTGCTCGCAATCTCTAATTTATATAATGATTTTTTGTTTGGGAAAATGCATCTCCGGAAAATTGTAATCTTTCTCGACTTTTGCTATGTACAGTTTGTTCCAATTTTACCCAGCAATTTACACATACCTCCATCAGGTTAATCATCTCAAACCGTATATATACCCATAAGCTTGGGTTTTCTAAATTGATGTGCTTTGTACAAAAATCCACAACTAAACATACTTTCCGCCTAAAATTTGGCTCACCTTGGGTTGTAATGTGTTTGACTTATTATACAAAGCATTTGTTTTATCATACTGTGTTTCGCAAATATCATCGAACATATACTCAATGTAATTGGATTTGATAGAAGTTTTCATTATTCATAGTACAGTCAACTTTCCACATCTTAACATTTTAGATATAAAATTCGGAAGCAATCCATTCTTGGAAAATTGAAAACCTTTTTCTAACGTTCTAAATGTTTTTAACTGGAGATTTGGCTGTATTTTGAAACTGTTTAAAAAATTGAACACTACTTGTTTCATATAGTAGTTTTTGTGGCATTTCTATATAGATTTCATCAATTTTTCTCACACTTTTTGTTTCCGTTAAATACAAAATGGAAATATGTGTTTGTATAAATAAGAAATCAATTGGAAACATCAACTTCATCTTTCATGTAGGAATAATTCATCACGCTGATGTGGGTCCCTTGTGTGATTTGATGTGTTATATCTGTATCGTTCACGTATTGCGAGTGTATCTTCCAATCATGTCGACCGAGATGAATCTTTTTGCAAACCGTTCAAAACTCGCCTATCTCGTTGTGTATCACTAGGAGCCGTTCATCCAGTCACATTTGCGGCGGTACGACTGGTGGAGGTTTGCCATTCCGGTCTTCACCGGTGAGCAGTTGTTGTGGCAGCCAAGGACGATCCAGTCCCGAAGCAATGGAACAAGAGATTTATGGTGGCAATTTTAGTAACTCGGCAATCGCTACTACTAACATTACCACATCCACTAGCGCATCAGTTAGGAATGGTGCGGTGCCTTCCCTATACGGCCCGATCAGTCCAGGTCAGACACCTGGTTCACATTCTTTGTTTCTTTCTCTGTTACACATGTATTCCATATATCTGACTATTCTTTTTTCTAGATCTCTTTCTCTCTACTGCAACACACTTCTCTGCACTCACCGTTTCAATTTGGATACCACTTTGAGTTATGCCATTTCTGTACCACCCACCAGTTAAAGATCTTTATGCACATTTAAGCTTTCTGGCATTTCTACACTGCATTCAATATAACGTCTCTAAAATCTACTTACAGTTATATCCCCTTATTCCTTGCTCCGCCCCCTTGTAGATCCCCTCACAAATTGTAGCTCTGATCCAATAGGTCTGTCCTTTGAGTTGCACGCAAATCCTCGTTCCTGTTCTTATCGATTGCGTTGATCAGCTTTGGTTATGTTTTAGTTTTCTTTCGTTGGAAGCAGTTGAAAGTTGGCAGCAAATGATCAGTTTATATTTTCTAGCAGAAGTGAGTCAAAGCTGAGACTTTTTACCAAACATATAGTCCCTTCGCTTTACAAAAATGTGTGCCGAAAATGTTTCCTCATATAAAGTCGTCTTTTTTGTAGTTGAGAAACTCATACACAAGTTCGAATCTTGACGTTAATTCTGACTTCTTCCGGTTTTCCTACCTTTTGCCAGATGACCTGACAACCTACATCACCCGTTTCCAGTGGGATCTGGCCAAGTACCCAACGAAGCAATCGCTCCGCAACATTGCCGACATCATCTCGAAACAGGTTGGCCAGATCGACGCGGATCTCAAGACCAAATCCGCTGCCTACAACAACCTGAAAGGAAATCTGCAAAATCTGGAAAAGAAGCAGACGTAAGCTGTTGATCGATCTTCTAAGACACCAAATGAACACAATTTTCCATTGCAGAGGAAGCTTGCTGACGCGTAATCTGGCGGATCTGGTCAAACGGGAGCACTTCATCCTGGATTCAGAATACTTGACCACATTGCTGGTGATCGTGCCCAAGTAATACCCCCTTTCGAATCATCCACTTCCTACACCATTTAACAAACCTTAACTTCCCACCAGGCAAATGGTCAATGACTGGAACGCCAACTACGAGAAGATCACCGACATGATCGTGCCCCGTTCGTCGCAGATGATCACCCAGGACAATGACTACGCACTGTGCACCGTGACGCTGTTCAAGAAGGTGGTGGACGAGTTCAAGCTGCACGCCCGCGAGCGCAAGTTTGTCGTCCGTGAGTTCACCTACAACGAGGAGGAATTGGCCGCCGGCAAGAACGAAATCACCAAACTGGTGACGGACAAGAAGAAGCAGTTTGTAAGTGGTTGCTGATGTTTGGGTTCGTTCTTCAATGCTAGTGATGAATTCTTCTCGAACAGGGCCCCCTCGTCAGATGGCTGAAGGTCAACTTTAGTGAATGCTTCTGTGCATGGATCCACGTGAAAGCTCTTCGTGTGTTCGTAGAATCCGTTCTAAGGTACTGGGTTGTTTTTCTAATGTTGAAGCAGGTGAATTACATCACATTTCTACGTTTTTCCCTTTTAGATACGGTTTGCCAGTCAATTTCCAGGCCATCCTCATTCATCCCAACAAGAAGAACACTAAGCGTCTGAGGGACGTCCTTATGCAGCTGTACGGACATCTGGATGGATCGGCGGCGTCATCCGGAGGAAATGCAGACGTAAGTTTGATTTTCGTAGTTCATAGACGCAGTTTCTTTCGTCAGTACTTCTTTACGAGAAAGAATGGCTATACAGTAGAGTCTCTTACTTGACGAGTTTCTATTAAGTGCACTCCTACCAGACAGTGGTGAGCGTTATAGGAGACTAAGAGCTTATGGGAATTCGGCTATTTAGAGGTAGCCAATTATCTCTGGTGTGTTAAGAGATAGCGTAATATTTTCTTTGGCAAAGTTTTAGTGCTAGAAAAGACCAACCACCGAACTTCTAGTCCATATGATTAGTTGGTAACTTGGCCGCTAGAGGCGCCATAAACAGTTTGAAGCTACAATAACGGTTGTCAAACATCTGTTACGATATGTGGCAGCTCAAGACTCTAATAATTTGGAACGATAATGTCTTCTGAAAAGTAATCTGGTAGGTCAATATTTACAGATGATGAGCTGAGCAATGATTCCACTAGGCGGGCTACACTTCAAAACCTCATGTCTCAAGAATTCTGATAACTTAGAAAGATGGTGTCTTCGGCACAGTTGATCAATATGACATTGACTCACATGAAATGGGACGTTTGTTTAGAAGTTCTGTCACTCGGCGGCGCTAGTGAACAGGCAAATTTTAAAAATCACATAGTTCAAAATCCTGATGTTTTGGAGAGACGGTATGCTTCTTTGATGAGACACTTGGTTCAAAATTCTGCGCCTAGGCAGCGCAAGTAATCATGCAAATTTTATTAATTTTATGCGTTAGTATCCTGCTGCCTTAGGACTCGAAAGGAATTTTCGGTGGAGCTTGTAAGAGCATTCCATTAGAAACTACTGGACGAATCAAAGAAGTATGTTCGAGATAACCAAGAAAAATTGTACAAAATTACCTAGAATAATTCCAGAAACATTCTCCTTCTTAAAAAGTAATTCTGAAGGTATTATTCCTAGGAAACAACCCAATAAGATAACGTAAAGGAATTCTAAAAAAAAAAATCTTGGGGAATCCCCACAAAATACTGCCTATCAAACACTCCTAACATTATGGTATCATCAACACTCACAGAAAAGTGTGAAGAATTAGCATTAAGTTAAAATTCACAAATACAAAGAAATTAAAAAAAAAAAAAAAAAAAAAAACTCACAGAAAAAAAAAATCCTAATAAAAGTAACCACAGCACAATAATAATAGTCAAATAGTAGATCAGCAAGAATCGATCGATCGCCTGTGTTCAAGCGTATCTATACCCAGCAGTTGACATCGGTGCTCATAAGGCGGAAGGTTATTGGAGTCGTTCCAAGGCATTTAATGATAACACTAGTTTACAAAATAAAACGAAAGTCGTGAACTTCTGTCAACGACCAAAATTTTTGGAGCACAATTTAGTGCTGATTTCGAAACCGACCTTCAAAAATTTTTAAGTAGAACAGTTTTTGAGTTTTAGCTCAATATCGAGTTTTTCAACTTTTAAAAATATGTAATTTACTAAAATTCAAATATATTGCGTTTTGTTCAACCAATTTTAAATCTTTTTCCATAAATCGAAAGCTGAATACAATACCATTCGATCATCTGAATAGAGATGTTGCGTCAGATTGATGAAATTCAAGATATTGGCGTGTTTTAGGGACAATATCCTTAAATTTTAGCAAAATTCTCAAAAATTTTTGAAGGAATGTATTTTTTTCAATAAGAAAAAACCAATTTAAAAATTCTTTCTCGACGATTATTTGACATATCATATGTAGGCGAGTTGCAGTAAAAATTTCAGCTCAATCGGAGCATTGATTACGGAGAATGAGATGTTTGAAGTGAGGGACTTTGCTTAAAAATAGAACAAAAATCGATTTCAAATCATCAACCTTCTATGGAAAGTCGAAAAAATTTCCGCTCTACTGTAATTTTTTTCCTTCGTGTTTTCGAACTCAGGGCATGATTCTACACCAAAAATGATCATCAGCTTACTGAGTTCAAAAATGCTGTAAACTAGTGTAAAGTGGAGTCCAAAAAGATCCCGAGATCCCGAGTTACTACTTCTACTACTACTGCTTACCTATTCGTCAACAAATGGGTAAGAGCAGGATCCAACAACTTCAACAATGTTCTACCTACTTTATTGAACAGGACTATTGTTGACCGTATTATCAAACAATTGATTTTTGCTTACGATGAAAACTAGTGGAGTTGCATTTGTGTACGCTGAGTGTGACGAAGTTTCTTCTGCACCATTCACGAAAGTCATTAATAAGTTCCTGCAGCTGCAAACAATCCAGAAGACATCGTACTACTACCAAAGTCTTGACGTCGTCTGCGAAGAATGTGCGACACCGTTTGTAAGCACGAATCTCACATCATTTAGGAAAATAGAGAAGAGAAGAGGACCCAAGTTACTGTCTTGATGGATATCCGAGCTTTTATTAATGTAGCCGGAGCTAGCTGATCCTTTTCTTACACAGAGTTTGCGATTTTTCAAGTATGATTTGTACCACTGTACTAGGCTCGAAGAACCCTAAGTTTTTCCAGCTTTTCTAGTAGTATTAAGTTATTCACATGATCAAAAGCAGCCTTTAGGTTTGGTTTAGATGGTGTCCACTTGAGATCCTGATTCAATATAACGTAGACAAAGAGAGATGAATGGAGCAAAGCTCGTCGAGATCGATCTTTTTGGGTTACCCTGGGCTGGGTTAAACACCCAGAGGTGGACCGTGCGACCCCTTAGTGGTCTATACCAGTATCAAAACCCCAGAATGAATCCCAAGAATAGTCCATAGAAGAGCACTGGAGTAATCCCTGAATGAAACTCTAGAGGAATCATTGAGAGAATTCTAGAGGAATGGATGTAAGAATCTCGGAACGGAAGACATTCCTGATAAAATCTCAGATTATGATGATGAACCTGGGCTTGTTAGTGGAATACCTGTAAGTAAAAAGAAAATCGTGTTAAGTACTGTTCCTTTTAACTCCACTAAGAATTTGCATCCTTTGACAGATACGTATTTCGACCTCAACTGTAAGGTCGTCTTCAGTGCCTTGTACTTGACTCAAATCTCGGGACCAATCTAAGAAAGAATCCCTGAAAAAATCTCGGGAAAATCCTTGGAGGAAATCCGGGATGAATCAAGGATGAGGTCTCTGAAAGAATACTGGAGAAATCCCAGGAGGAACATCCAAATAAATCTCGGGATGAATACCTGAAAAAGTGCCGGAAGGAATTCCGGAAGAAATCACTACTAAAGGAACTCCTTGAGCAATCCTTAAGACATAACAAAGAATCTCGGGAGAAATTACCTAACGGAATACCGGGAAGAATCAAGGAAAGCATCCTGACAGGATTCAATGAAGGAATCCTGGGAAGAATTACTGAAGGAATTCCGGGAGGAATCAAAACACGTGAGACATCCCTGAAAGAATCCCTAGAAAAATCTTTGAGTTACTCCTTAGAGTATCTAAAAAATCCTTTTAAATACCCTGGAAGAATCCCAAAAGAATCCCTGGAAAGATCTCTGATAGAATCACTAAAGAAATCCCTGCTGGAATGATTGAGGGAATCTCTGGAGGAAACCCAAGAGATACTAGTGTAGAAATCCCTGGAGAAGTCCAAAACGAAGCACCGAGAAAACCCCAGGAATAATCATGAATAAATCGTTGATTCTGGGGTCTCCAGTTAGCGTAGTGGTTAAGGCTATGGATCGCCAATCCGGAGACGGCGGGTTCGATTCCCGTTCCGGTCGGGAAAATTTTCTCGACTCCCTGGGGCATAGTGTATCATTGTGCTTGCCTCACAAGGTACAAAATTCATGCAATGGCAGGCAAAGAAAGCCCTCCAATTAATAACTGTGGAAGTGCTCAAAAACACTAAGTTGGAGAGAGGCAGGCCAAGTTCCAGTGAGGACGTAGAGCCATACAGAAGAAGAAGAAGAAGAAGAAATCGATGATTCTGTCTCGTGAATAATCCGTAAAAAAACCCGGGAAAAATCTCTAAAGGAATTTCGGTAGGAAATCCTGATGAAATACCGGAAAATGTCCATGAAGGAATCCCGGGAAGAATCAATGAACGAACCCCGAGAGAATTCTAATTCCTAACGAATTTCCAGAAAAAAAATCCTGGAGGGTTTCTTGACAGAATTCTTGAGACATCTCTAAATAAAATTCGGGAAGCATCAATGAATCTTGGAAAGAATGCCAAGAAGAATCCGTGGGTAAACCAAATCTAGGAAGGAATGTCTGAAAAACACTTGGAAAAATCCCCAAAGAAATCGCTTGGAAATCTGGAAGGAATTCCTGAAATAATTTCGGAAGAAATCCCAAGAAAAATCAATAAAAGAATGTCGAAAGGAATCCTGGGAGATAAGTCTCAAGAAATCCCGGAATTAATTCTTGAAAGATCCCCAGAATTTTTCTTGGCTGGGATCCCTAAAAGAAACACGGGAAAATCGATGAAGTAACCCCTGAAAATGAGTAATCTCTGACAAAAATCTCAAAGGAAATCCCTTTGCATATCTTGAAGGGACCCTGAAAGAATCCTGTGAGGAATCAATGAGAATTCTTGATAAAATTCTAGAAAGTATCCCTAAAAAAATTTCAGGAAAAATATCTAAACAAAACTCAGGAAACATGAATGAAGGAATCCTGGAAAGAATGCAAAGAGGCATCCAGATTTTCCCCGAATGCTGAGGGAATCTCGGGAAAAATGCCATAAGAAAACCATAAAAAAATCTCGGGAGAAACAAATGAAGAAATCCCTGGAGAAATCTCTGAAGGAATCCAGGAAAGAATCATTAATAGAATCTCTAGATTTTTTGAAAAAAAAAAATCGTGGAGGATTGTCCAAATGAATCCCTTTATCCCATTAGAAATAATTCCTGAAAGAATGTAGGAAGAAGTCTCAGAAGAAATCCCAAAAGGAAACCTGAGAAAATCAATGAAGAAATCCCGGGAGGGTCAATGAACAAGTCATGTTAGGTATTCCAGAAAGAATGCCGGAAAATATCCCCGAAGGAATCCCGAGAAAAATCTCTGGAATACCTAATCCATGAATAAATTCCGGGAGGAATTAATGAAAGAATCGCAGAGAGAAAAGCTAATGGAATTCCATGAAAAATCCTGGATTTATTCTTGACAAAATCCTGGAAAAAAAACCGTTGAAGGATAAACTAAAAGGAATCCAACGAGAAATAATTCATGGATTTACCAAAAAATGCCGGAAACATTCCCTAAAAATATCACGGCGAAAACAATTTTTAAATAAATCCTGAGGGAAATCCCTGATGTAATCCTGTGAGAAATTAATGGAGGAAACCCGAGTGGAATCCCTAGGTGAAGTCCGTTAGGGATCCCAGAAGAAATCCCCAAAAGATTCCTGAAGAAATCCTTGAAGGAATGTCGGGAGGAATCGTTCGGGAATTCCAGGAGAAAGCCGTAGTAGAATACTTGAAGGTATGGGCGGAACAAGATTTCGGATTGGAAAAAGACGAACATAGTTTTTACAACTTTGAAAACGCGTGTTTATTGATGAGACTTTCTTCTTATAATGATCATGAAAAAGGAACGGGAAATAGTCGTTCGACATTTAGGTTGGCAGCCGTGTCTACACACTGAGTGGTATCTATATCTATATATATCTATAGGGTAAACAGGTATAATATGCCCCCTAAGGTGGCCCACACTTATATGAATAACAAAAATTTCGAAAAATGCCAAGTCTTACCTCCTAAATCAGTTGTTTTGGACTCCCAGAAGTTACGTTCAAAATTTGAGCAAAATTGGTTGAGCCTAAGGGGGCGTTAAAAACGCTTGAAGTTTGTATGGGAAAACTTGGCCAAATGTATGCAGAAATTTTAGGTTTTCGAATTTTACCGCTAGGTGGCGCTGTGCGTTCAATAATCAAACCCTTTGGTATTTTTGTAGGTAACTATATGCCAAACAACTTTGTCGAAGACCGCAAAGTGATCCAACGTCTGTGAAAAAAGTTATACCCTAGGTAAAGTGAGGATAAACTTTATTGATGTTTTCCCAATACATGTAAAGGAATAATATCAATAATGAAATCTCAATACATTGCCTCACTTTGCCTAGGGTATAACTTTTTTCACAGCATCAGATCACTTCGCGGTTCTCGACAAAGTTCTTTGACATATAGTCACCTACTATAATACCAAAGGGTTTGATTATTGAACGCTTACAGCGCCACCTAGCGGCAAAATTCGAAAACTTAAAATTTTAAAAGTTTTCCCATACTAACTTCAAGCGTTTTGAGCGCCCCCTTAGGCTCAACCGATTTTGATCAAATTTTGAACGTAACTTCTGGGAGTCCAACACAACTGATTTAGGAGGTAAGACTTGGAGTTTTTCGAATTTTTTGTTTTTCATATAAGTGTGGGCCACCCTAATGCCCCCCTAAGCAGAAATGGCAATATATCTGAAACTGGCGCCTTATTCCATCTATTGTTCACTGCAATTCATTGTTACTAAAGTTAGTGAAGTGTTGCATGCGAACTTTGCCTTTGGAGAGGTGGCTATGAAAGCTTTGAAACGTTTTTCGAAAACGTTCCAAAATTTGCCTTTTCAAAACAAACGGGGCAATATGCCCCATCAAAAGAAGAACGTCCAGCCCCGTGATAAAACTGTCCCAGGTGATAATTCCACCACATGCTTATCCTAGGAGGGTCTTTCAAGAAGTGTTTAACTGCATAAAAGTTGCAAAGTAACACAAACGAACAGAACTAGCTTCGTTTACAATGAAGTCCGCTTACAAGAGCCTCGATCTCAGACTTTTTGATATTTTTAATGCATTTCTCTACCAATCCACTAACGGACCAGCTTGATGGCAATTATTCTTTAATATTTGAGATTTCTAATCGATCACGCATGCGAAAGGCGCTTGAATCGCTAGAAAATGAAAGGGGGCGTTTTGCCCCGGTGGGGCGCATTATACCCTTTTACCCTATATCCCTTTCGTGACGGACCATAAAAGAATGATTATCTCAAATTTTCTCTTATAAACTTAACGTCCTCTAGAATAAAACTTTCTTTAGTTCGGCTACTTTATCCACCTATGCACTTTTTGGGGTCAAATTAGGACCAGCACAATTGTGCTGATCCGTCCTCAAGCCGGTCGATGTTCACTAAGGAATTGCTAAAAATTGCCTACTTTTAGGCGTTTTATGGTACAGAAGATTTATTGTAATTTTTAAATCACTGCAAAGTGTTAGTTTGTAGCAATTTAGAAGTATAATTTCAAATCTAGGAACACGAGATCAGCTTGACAGGGTATTCAAATCATAGAAGTGAATAAGAAGAAGATAATAAGAACAGCAAATCCCTGTTCCAATCTAATTCATGATTTCGATAATATGGAGTAATATTATTCACCCAAGCATTCAAAGTTCTTTAAAAAAACTCGTACAAGCTGATATCGTGTTCCTTGAAATGAAATCATACGTCTAAATTTTTACAAACTATCACTTTGTTGTGATTTTATAATTAAAATCAATCTTCTATACCATAAAACGCCTAAGAATAGGCAATTTCCGATGGAACTTGGACCGCCTTGGGGACGGAACAGCACAATTCAGGCCAAACATGTCTAAAGGTCCAATCTGCAGAAGAGAGGCTCTCTTTGGTTTCCCTCTCTTTCGTTAATATCTCAGCTGTTTATTTGAATTATGATTGTCTCCTTGCATAGAACGATGGTCAAAACAATCGTATTTTGATTTGTACTGCAAAAGTAATTGAAAAGTGTATCATTACATTGTAATAATTGAAAGAGAAAGTGAACAAAGAGAGCCTCTCATATGCAGATAGGACCTATTGAAATGTTTGGCCTGAATTGTGCTGGTCCCACATTGACCACCCAGAAATCTTGTGCTTTTCAACAAAGCACCACTTTTTCTTCGCCGTTTTGCAGAACTACTCTTTTTCTATCGATTTTTACTTCTGCATACCTGGATTAAACAAATATTTATAAAAATATGACAGATAAAACTTTTTCAACTTCTAGGGTGATTGTTTACTTTTTGTTTAACTTATTGTGGCGTTTTTCATAAACAATTCCAACCAAAGCTGAGGCTCAGAAATACAAGTTAGAGTAATAACTCGATCATAAAAAATATTTACATCACATATTTTGAGGAAAAAACAATTGAAAAAAATGTGTAAAACCAATGCCGAAAAACAGCACAATTGTGCTGGTTCGTCACGAAAGGGATATATAAAAATGCAGTGGCATACGTGAGACCGCGCATAACTTGCGAACGGAAGGTCCGATTTTGATCATCTTAGTTTTGTTCTGTTAGTTTTCATCCAAGGAAGGTTTATGAGGCTAAAAACATGAAAAAAATGAGAGTTTTTGTAAATCGATCTTCCATACATTTTGTGACCGGGGACTTGGTCTTGGATAGAAAGTTGAAACGTCAAAAAACGCAGTAGGCAAGACAAAGTTTGCCGGGTACAGCTAGTATATAAATAAAAATGGAATGGTGTTTGTATGCCACGAATAGGCTCGGGAACGGGTCAACAGATCGACATGATTCTTTCACTATTGCATTCCGCCAGGGCTCTGACGTGTTCGTACGAAAAAAATAATTAGGGTAGGTAATCAAAATTTGAACCAAATTGCGGCTTTCTGAAGCAGTGCAAATTTTAGGTGATTTTTTCTCCCACATGGAAATAATTTACTTCGGCAAAATCGTATGTACATGAAAGCGACGGGTATAAGCTTTCTGTTAAATGGCAAATAGTTTGTATTTGCACCGAATTTCATTAAAATATTCGACTTTTCATCAACAATGATTTTAATCTTAATTTGAACCAATTTTAATCTTAATTTGAACTACTGGCGGCAGCAGCTCGAGCAACTCAAAAAACAGCCAATTCCATGCTAAACAATTAAAAATCACATGAATCTGCTAATTCTCATACCTATTTTTCATTAGGCAGTGGAATCTCAACTCAGAATGTTCGAAATTCTTTAGGAATTTGAGAACTAAATTTGGATTTTTTCATCCCCCAAGGGTAAACAAAGCAACCACTAGCGCAATCTGCAGGCCAACACAGGAAGCTCGCCCCCGTTTACTAGTTCAAATTTAGATTACAAATCAAGACCAACAATTGAAAAGGCCGCATCAACATTTTGTAAACAAACAAGTTTCTGGCGACTTGAGGCCTTTTGAACTCCACCCACACACCTCACCACCACTATAACAGAAAGCGCAAACATCAAGCTTTCTGTTAATGGTGGTGAGATGCGTGGGTGGATCCCAGAAGGCCCTAAGTCGACAGAAACGTGTTTGTTTATGCAATGTTGTTGCGGCCTTTTCAATTGTTGGTCTTGAAATGGTTCAACTTAAGATAACATTCTCCAAGTAAGAATCACTTAAATTTGATAATTTTATGACAAAAAATGCGAAATATTATTCGGTTGGTCGATTCTACGATAAATAAGCTTTTATTTGACGTATTTACTTATTGCGTGTGATGTAATGCATGAGCTGTATGGGTGCACCAAAAATGTGCTTTCTTTGGGGGGAAATAGGTGAAATCACAATGATTTTTCATTTGCTTATTTTCGATGGCAAAAACGCTTTTTTCAATGCTTTTAAAGTTTATGTTATCAGAATATATTGCGGAATTCAGTTTAACATCTTTTTCGGGACAATATTTGCTCAAAAAGTACGGCATTTCAATGAATTTCAAAACAGTTCAAATTAAGATTACATTTTGACTAGTTCAAATTTTGATTTCTTAAGCGCAGTTTCGGGTTCAAAAGGAATTGCTCAAGAAACTTCTTGAGCGATTCCTGGCAGAAACTTTCTATGGTGACTGCCATTTGAATTGTCATTTCTTCGCAACTGCGTACTGCGATGGAAGAAAAACCGGTTTCTTGAGCAATTCAGGCAAGGAATTTCCCATGCATCAAGATAGGCTGAGAAATTCCTTCTGATCTGCAAACAGCGCTTTACCCTAGGAAAAGTGACCGGGAAGCAAAGATTTTTAAGCAAATTAGTTCGACCGCGAGTCATAGTGTGTCGCTGCTATCGGTAAAATGCGTTCGCCGGTTCAGCGTAAGAGTGGGTCATATTCCTAATATATTATATTTGCGGGAAGGCAAGAAAAACGGGAAAATCAGAAATTCCATTTTGAGGGGCATTTCTTTATGGAACCGGATGTCAAAAACATAGTAGGCAGGCAGTACGACGTTTGCCGAGACTGCTGGTTTAAGCTATAAAAATTCATACACTGAATGCAAATTGCACTCTCAATAGCAATAGAAGAGATCCCAGATTGCCGAAATATTAGCAACATTTGTTATATTTTCTTTCACCTCAGAGCAACCCGCTCGGATGATGTCTTACTAATAGTTACTACCGGACTGGGTTTGCAGAAAGCCCTGAAATTGTATCTTTCAGGGAGACTGAGATATTATCAAATCAAATCAGTACAAATATACC
Organism: Aedes albopictus; assembly: GCF_035046485.1. Classification (NCBI taxonomy): domain Eukaryota; kingdom Metazoa; phylum Arthropoda; class Insecta; order Diptera; family Culicidae; genus Aedes; species Aedes albopictus. The sequence goes on along the minus strand of NC_085137.1, from coordinate 518,076,618 downwards.
TACAATATAACTGACAGCACCATCTTTTGAGAAAATTTCTAACTAGAAATCATTTGATTTGAAGAATAATGTCCATATGCACAACTCCGCAGAAGACACCTAGGTATTTCAAATTCTAAGGGTCTGTGTCAATTGGTGAATTAAAATTAATTTTTACTTAAACTTGACAGTTCTCCTAAGGAAATAATTATCGAACTGTCAAGTTTAAGTGAAAATTAGTTTTAATTCGCCAATTGACACAGACCCTAAGCCATTTGAAAATCGACTCACACACCGCGGTCATATAGGATTACATAAATTGTCACCAACTACCTATTTATTCCATGTTTCTTTTCATTTCAGAACGTCGACATTCCCGGCCTTGGTTTCGGACAATCGGAATACTATCCGTACGTTTACTACAAGCTGAATATTGACATGGTCGAGAACAAAGTCTAAGGTGGTGCATCCATAGCGTACACATCCCGGTCCAATCCAGCCCCCCAGCAAGAAGCCTAGGAAGCATGTGTGAGAAACATCCAGCATAGGAAGGACAAGTCCGCCGCCGTCGTCATCATTTACCATCCGCGTCCGTTCATCAATCTTCTACTTCAGCTTTGCGCATCCAACGTTCCCCTTCGTCAACGACTAACGACGTTCAGCTGAAAATTGTGTTCGAGAAACCCTGGTGGTGTCCCGGAGTATTCCCACAAACGGAACGTAGAAATGGCGTTACAACAATCCGCTAATCAAAATTCCCAACTATTGACTACTTTCTGTCACTATGTTTAACTGTTGATTATTTTACCTAATTTTGATTGTAAGTTAAGTAGTTTGTAATTATAATTTCGTTTAAGACAAGTACCGATAACTATTGTTTTTTTTTTCGTGTGAGAAGAAAGCGAGAAACGAGCGAGGAAAGTGTTTTACAAATTATCAATTTTACCGTTGCAGATAGTATATTCTGATTCTGAATGTCGTTATAAGATGCACAATTTTGTGAGGAAAATGAGAAGATTAAAATACAAAAGTATAAAACACACACAAATGATGGATTTTGTTATATGTTCCTTGTTGGTCGGCTTGCGCGAACGAACATCTCACATTATAAACCCGGCGATGCATGTCACCTCATAGTCCTCACAGATTGGGAGCCACCATCTGAAACCAACATTATTCAGCGGAAGTGACTTACGTCCAATCAAACAAGTATTAACGCTCATGCATCGTCACCCATGCAAAGTGAAAGCCGAAAGAACACTGGTTAAGCAATCTTTCCGTTGTATATACGATTCGGATTTCCATCTTTTTTTTTTGGTTCAGAGAAATATGCTGATGTTATTTATTGGTCTGTTGTTGGCAAAGGAAAGGATATAGAAAACATAGTGAAAAGCATAAAGCGAAATAATCCTAAAACAATGTTGAACAATAAATTACCGATACGCAAAAGTCTAAAAAGTGTCGCATGGTGTGTATATTTAATTCAAAGTATATATTATCCAATGGATTGAGGAAATGTAACTCCGCTGCATTCATTGCAGTATATTTGCAAGGTATTTGTGTAAATAAAAGTTGAAGCCATTCCACAAACGGATATTTCGAAGTGTCATTAATTTTATGTTTGTTGTCGATGGATTGTTATACATAATATGCACTAGGAAAGGATTGTGGAAGTTTTAAAGCTGATTGTTTTCCGTATGTCGATTTATTTCAGGATATTTGGAATAAATAATTTCTGGTCCGTGTGAAATCAAAATTTTCTAATCAAATAAGTTTGGCCAAACAGAGAAATCTTAGAAATTTTAACTGCATTTTGGCGTTGATAACTGGTGGCATTTTTCGCTTTGACTTGCAATGAAATACCTAGGAGTTCCTCCTCCACCTTCAGTAGGTCGGCTGCTCCAGAGGCACGGTCTTCTCCATTTGGGAAAGTTGTACCTTACACCTTACAACAGCAAAAGAAGAAGAAGGAGGCGCGTAATATTTTATAGGTTGGTGCGAAATTGCAAACGCGCATTCGCCTACAATCCGTGCCCTCTACATAAGAAAATCTTTCCAATTGTACAAAATCAACGCCTTCAAATGGCTCCATTTTTTATCCAGTTTGCTTACATCTGAAATAAAATCCCATCAATATATATATATATATATATATATATATATATATATATATATATATATATATATCAATATACAATAATATATACAATAAATTGCGTGCCTACAGTTCCCATACCAAGGAAATAGGGTGACGATGGGTATTGTCGGCAGGTTTGTTCTCTTCGTCATGGGTTTTTTTTCGGTCAATTTTCCTGTAACTTTGTTGTATAACTCAGCTTGGTTGGGAAGGATTTGAGGCCAACTCTGAGTTCAACAGCTTCCAAAAAAAACCCCATGACGAAGAGAACAAAACTGCCGAAAATACACAATTTCCCCTATATAAAACTTCGAAGGTAGGTAGGAGTGCTGTCGTGGTCGGTCGATGACATCGTCCAAAAGTTTATTAACCTCCGATGCGTGTGTTGACAAAACGCAGAGTCCTCCAAAGAACGGGACTTAGACAATTTGGTGTTCGGTGCTAGTCTAGGAGTAGCGGAGAAAGTCCTTCGAGATAGTATCCTTTGAACCTTACCTACCTTCTACTAACAACACCCATATCACAAACAAACAGACATTGTACTCTCAATCACAATCATCGCACGATTTAACGGTCATTTTGAAAATGAAGTGTGGTTCGGACTGTGCTCGCATGTGTCATGGTGGCACTGCTGTGCCGGCATCTCCTCTCACTTTACAAGAGAAATGAACGCGACGCCGATTAATGTTTACATAAAATGACTCAATCATGAACCTTCATTCACGTCTCATGAATAGATGGCATCACGAGGGAGTCGTCAACTGCTAAATTGTTACATCGAGCCGAAGGATATTACACCTGCTATCGAATGCTTCGGATTGTGCATTTCAAGGCTCAAGCATCCGTCATCATTTTTCGGACTTTAAAACAAAACAATTTTTTCAACTGTAAAACAAAACAATGACCATGGAAATATATTCACTGTATTCCATTCCTCATGTGGAATGCAGTGAATACATTTTCATGGCAAAATCTTTTGTTTTGAACGAGAAAACTGCTTTTAAATTCTTGATGATGGCAATGATTTCAATGACGAGTGGTTCAACGTTAAAGGGTGCTATAGTGTTGTGTTGGTCATTTGTTGACTTGTTTGAACAAATATTTACCATGTCTAATGGGACCTTAACCTTCATCCAGCCAACGTACATTTTCCACCTTCGGAAAAGCACAAAAATGGTCATAATTTTTTTTGTTTTTCGATGGATTTTGATGAAATTTTCACAACTTCCCGAAAAACTCTTCTAGTTTATGATGCCGGGGACATGGGTGCCTGGTCCACATGGTTCCGGAGTTATTCCGGGTTGTCTTGGGGTACCAAAATTGGCCACATACTTTGCGCAACGTATATCTCAAGATCCCGATGAGGTAGAAGTATAGTGTCTTCGGAGAATTTGTTCAGCAGGTTAAGAACTAACTGGCAACGGCAACTTTGGTTCGTGATTCGGCCGCTAGGCGGCGCCAGTGTCAAAAATGTTCAAATCCTCATATCTCAGAAACCTGATAAGATAGAATGATGCTGTCTTCGGCAAAATTCTTCAGCAAGCTCAGAACTATCTGATAGTAAAGTCTTTGGTTTGGGATTTATCCGCTAGGTGGCGCATTGTGTCTGAAAAATTCAAACACGTATATCTCGATACCCTAATGAGTTACAAGCATGCCGTTTTCAGCAAAGTTGTTCAGCAGGCTAAGAACGATCTGGCAATGGCGGCTTTGGTTCGCGATTCGGCCGCTAGGTGGCGCCAGTGTTAAAAATGTTCAAAACCTCATATCTCAGAAACTAGATAAGATAGAATGATGCTGTCTTCGGCAAAATTCTTCAGCAAACTCAGAACTATATGATAGTAAAGCCTTTGGTTTGAGAATCATCCGCTAGGTGGCGCCAGGGTAAAAAATCTTCAAACATCTATATCTCAGAATCCTGATAAGATAGAATCACAGACAAACAGACATATTACTTCGAACAAATTTGTTTGAAAAACATCGTTTGGCATCTCACTAGCACCCTCTATAATGCTCAATCCGAAGCATTCATTTGCAGGTGTGGTTTCCCTCGGCTCGATGTAACAATTTTGCAGGTGGCGACTCCCCCGTGGCGTCATCCATTCATAAAACATGAATGAAGGTTCATGTTTGAGTCATTTTATGTAAACATTGACCGGCGTCGCGTTCATTTCTCTCCAAAATTGAGAGGGGATGTAGGCATAACCGCGCCACCATGACACATACGAGCACAGTCCGAACCACACTTTATTTTCAAAATGACCGTTATATCGTGCGATGATTGCGATTTGAGTAGTATGTCTGTTTGTCTGTGATAGAATGATGCCGTCTTCAACAAAGTTCTTCAGCAAGCTAAAAACTGTCTGAGTCTTTGATTCGTGATTTATGCGCTAGATTATACGCTACACCGTTTTTGATCCTCTGCAGACAAATTTTGTCACACCACAATATTACTCCGTTTTTTCTTCCGGGAATGCCTCCGGGAATTTCTACTGGAACTCTTCTGGGATTTTTCCAGGAATTTCTCCGGGAATTTCTCTATGATTCCCTTTGGAAATGTCTCTGGGAATTCTTCCGGATTTTTTTCTGGGATTTCCTCTAGGACCAACATAAGGAACTCCTGCGGAGATTCCTTCAGGAATTCCTTCGGTAATATCCCCAGGAATTCTTCTGGGAATTTCTCCAGGAGTTTTCCTGGAATTCCTCCGGATTTCCTCAGAGAATTTTCCCAGGAATACCTCCATGAGTTCCTCCGAGAATTACTCCATGAATTGCTCCGGGATTTTCTTTCAATTCTTTCAAGAATTTCTCCAGGATGGATTTCTCCGAGATTTTTTCTAGGCGTTCCTCCAGGAATATCTCCGGGAATATCTCCGGGAATTCCTTCGGGAGTTTCTTCAGGGAATCCGCCAGGAATTGCTTCGGAAATTTCTTCAAGAAATTGTCCGGGACATCCTCCAGAAATTCTTTCAGGAATTCCTCCGGGAATTTCTTCAGGAAAACTTCCGTTTTTTTCCAAATCCACTCAGATTTTTTCTAGGAAGTCTTCCTTCAGGAAGTCTTCCGTGGTTTTTTTCAGAAAACCCTCTGAGAATTTCTCCAGCATTTCCTCTAGGAATTTCTCCAAGAATTCCTCTGGGAATGTCTCTAGGAGTTCTTCCTTTGTTTTCTCCACGAATTTCGCCGTGAATTTCTTCGGGAATTCCTTCGGGAATGTCTCTGGAAATTCTCCCTGGAATTTATACAGAAATTCCACTAGGAATTTCTTCAGGAAATCCTTTTAAAATTTTTCCTGGAATTCCACTAGGAATTTCTTTACGACTCCTTCAAGGAAATCTCTTCGGGAATTCTTCTAAGACTCCCATCCAGTGTTGGTAAAAACTCAAATTCTCAAATCTCATGGTTGAGTTGTTTCACGCGCGATTCTTGACTCGCCAAACTCACCACCGAAAAAATCATGCATGAGTTGACTCGTGATTTCACTCATCGCTTTATTTCTTAGTGTTCTTATTATTTACACCGATGTTTTCAGGATTGTATGATAGAACAAAAGCAAATCTAGCATACAAAAACATTGAATGCCGTTCAAATTAATTTTGTTTCGTTTTACAAGCGAACGAGATTTCGATGCTTGACTCGTGAGAGCGAGATTTTGCATGAAAATCTCGCGCGTGAGAAAATGATTCAGAATCGCGCGCGAGTTTGCTCATGCAGGAGCGGTTCATGAGTGCGCTTTAAGTGTGAGTTTACCAACACTGCTCCCATCAGCAATTCCTCCACTGATTCCTTCAGCAATTTCTCCAGATTATTTCCAAGAATTCCCTCAGGGGATTCTCCAGAGATTCTTCCAGAAATTTCCTTCGGGGAATCCCCTAGGAAGGAGGATTCCCTGAAGAATTTTCCAGAGGAATTGCTGGAGAAATTTCCTGAGGAATTCCTGGAGGAAATCCTAGAGGGATTTTCAGAGGAATGCTTGGTGGAATTCCCAGAGGATTTCCTGAGAAAATTTCGAAGATTTCCTTAGAAAATTCCCGGTGGAATTTCAGAAGAGTCCCCGGAGGAATTCCTGAAAGAATTCCCGGAGGATTTCCTGGAAATTTTCAAGAAAAAAAATCCTTAAACCATTCCTGGAGGATTTCCTGGAGAAATTACCGGAGACATTCTCGGAGGAATTCCTGGAGCAATTCCCGGAGGAATTACAGGATAAATTCCCGGAGGTATTCGTTAAGAAAATCCTAGAGGAATTCCGGGAAAAATTCTCGAGGGTTTTGTGAAAAACAATCACGGAAGACTTCCTGAAGAGATTCCTGGAGAAATTCCCAGAGGTTTTTCTTGAAAAAAAAAAACGACCGTTTTCCTTAGAAAAATCCCGGATATATTCCTGGAGAAACTCGTGGAAAAATTCCCAGCGAAATTCCTAGAGAAATTCTTGGAAGAATTTCTATAGAACATCCCGGAGGAATTCCTGGAAACATTCACGGAGGCACTCATGGACGAATTCCTGGAGAAATTCTCAGTGAAATTTCCGGAGAAAATCTTGGAAAAAAGTCCGGAGGAATTCCTGGAAAAATTCCCAGAAGAATTCCTGCAGAAATTGCCGAAGGAACTCCTGAAGGAGTTCCTGATAGGAGTCCTAGATGAAATCCTGGCGAAAATTTCCGGAGGAATTCCTGGAGGAACTTCTGGAGGATGTCTCCTAGAAGAATTTCTGGAAGATTTCCTGAAGAAATTACTGGAGGAAGTCCTTGAGGATTTCCCAGTGGAATTCTTGGATAAACTCCCAGTGGAATTCCCGAGAAATTCCTGGAAAATTCCTGTAGAAATTCCCGGAAACATTCCCGGAAGAAAAAAAGGAGCAAAAGAAGCAATATTGTAGTGCGACAAAACTTGTCTGCAGGGGGTCAAAGACGGTGTTAAAGTATTGCCTCTTGTACCACCGTACTCGACCGTCTACTATTCTGCCAAATGGCTCTTAGCTTGCTGAACAACCAGATACGTCTTACTTCCTCTTAACTTTCGGAACAATTTGCTGCACGTTTTCCGTTTTTTGAGATAAAATTGTTTGAATGTTTTGATTGCTGGTGTCACCTAGCGTCGCCATTGCCGGATAGATCTCAACCTGCCGAACAATTTTATAGAAAACGCCATGCTTTTGGCTTATTACAGTAACGAGATACACGTATTTAAATATTATACACAAGGTGCCCCCTAGCGAAAAAATCACGAATCAAAGACTCAACTAGCAGACAGTAGACATCATTCTATCTTATCAGGATTCTGAGATATAGAAGTTTGAAGATTTTTGACCCTGGTGCCACCTTGCGGACGATTGTCGAACCAAAGACGCCATTGCCAGATAGTTCTTAGCCTGCTGAACAACTTTGCTGAAAACGGCATGCTTGTAACTCATTAGGGTATCGAGATATACGTGTTTGAATTTTTCAGACACAATGCGCCACCTAGCGGATAAATCCCAAACCAAAGACTTTACTATCAGATAGTTCTGAGCTTGCTGAAGAATTTTGCCGAAGACAGCATCATTCTATCTTATCAGGTTTCTGAGATATGAGGATTTGAACATTTTTGACACTGGCGCCGCCTAGCGGCCGAATCACGAACCAAAGTTGCCGTTGCCAGTTAGTTCTTAACCTGCTGAAAAAATTCTCCGAAGACACTATACTTCTACCTCATCGGGATCTTGAGATATACGTTGCGCAAAGTATGTGGCCAATTTTGGTACCCCAAGACAACCCGGAATAACTCCGGAACCATGTGGACCAGGCACCCATGTCCCCGGCATCATAAACTAGAAGAGTTTTTCGGGAAGTTGTGAAAATTTCATCAAAATCCATCGAAAAACAAAAAAGTTATGACCATTTTTGTGCTTTTCCGAAGGTGGAAAAAGTACGTTGGCTGGATGAAGGTTAAATGACCAAAAATGTGCTCATAATTGTAACATGACCTCTCGTTGTTGAGTATCGACCATAAAATCAACGTTGTTATACAAACGATGTGATTAGACTTGGGTATTGTTTTCCTCGTGGTATGTTTTGTATGTGTACCTATAAATACAATTTTTGAAAACATCATGCGCCTTGGGGGACCACTTTACCTTGAGACACGGACTTCAAATTTCAACATGATTGTTTTTGCATTGTATCGTTATTTATAGGTAGGTATGTACAAACTATAATACCACAGACAAACAGACGTCTCACTCTACTCACTTCTCATCGTTACCCTTTTTAACAGTTAGTTCAAATATTTTGTAGTTCGCAAATCGCTCGGTCACGGCTCTCGCATCGTTTTTGCTCCTGTTTGACGATTGCTCACTACTGCCACCTACTGAGTGGTTTGCGTAGCACAGCCCCTGGTTAGCATTTAGGCGATTATGTTTTTGTAACGATGATTTTTATCGCAATTTGTTCCAAGTGATACGTTTGTTTGTCTGTGATAATACGTTCTTTTAGGCTGACACAAATTTCGATTTTCTCTTTTGTCACCCTCGGAAAAAAAATAAAAATAAATTGTTCAAGAAATTTAAAAATTTTGAACGGAATTAGAGTCGCCGAAAAAATTAATTAACAAATCCGATAAACTTCATGATTTTGCCTAATATTTTTGGAAATTTTTCATCAAATACGTTAATTATTTATCCTGCCCCTCCTTGACGAGTCAACGAGCAAAGTGGTAAAAGAAGAAAATGCTATTTGTTCCGGCCTTATTTGTAATGATACACCAATAGAAATAAAAAAATTGATCAATGGTCTTATTTTTTATTTAACCACGATTTCTGTTCAATCGTTGCATGAAACAAGCACGAAATGAATTCAATCTCACATCTATTTCGCCTTCCTCTAGCTGAAATACAAAATTAATATTTAAATAGTTGAGATCATTTTCCGATTTTGTACCCTCACCTCGTCAAATTTGTATATTTCCTTGTAGCACGAAGGGGACACACATTCCCGTACACATCGCGTCTTTTCAATGCCCTCGAAAGCCAAACATCGTGCACTCTGATCACATGCCGATTCGAACTCCCGGAATGCCAGTTCCTGTGGAGAAGAAACATTCAGAATCTCTGAAATAGTATGAATATTCCGAATATTCAGAACAATTGAACCTTACATTTTTACTGGTTTCTTTGTAATCGTATTCTGGGAACTGGAACACCACTTTGTTAGCATCTCCGAAGGCCCTCGGAAAGAGGCACACTACCGCTAGAAGGCACCACATCAGATTGTAAAATGCAGGCATATTCTGAAATTTTGAGAAATGTTTAAACATTGATAAGAAATCCTTTGCTATGATATTGAAATGGCAAACACAAATCAAGGACTGCAGTCAAAGACAACATCCTTCAGAAATCGCGCTTGCGCATAATCACGTGTGTCGATATTTTTCAAACTGCGATTCATTTCAGTGACGGGTTTATTCATTGCCAACGAATATCGCAGTCAAAAGTATCGAATCGGTTCGTGGTATATTATCCGAATACGCTTCAAAAACTTTTCCGTTGGTTTACTTGTTGGTTTTTATTGAAACTAATTTATTTTATTGGATTTTATTCACATCACCAATTTGAAACATTTCAAAATATATGCAAAGTTCTTTTCTAATGATTTAAGAAATCAGCTGATGATGAAGCCACCACAGGTCTAAGCCAAAACATAATCATCCACAATAAACTTGTAGAGCCATTCCAAATGCAACTCTAGATTTTGAGTTATCAACAAAAACAAGAAGAGAGTGAGAGCGGCAGCTTCTGTTTGTTGATGATCCGCGCTGTGATTGGTTCACATCCAAATTCGTTTCGCGCCATCCTCGATCGAAAAAAGGTTTCATTTTTTAAATTTATGAAAATGGCCACAATGTCGCCTGCCGAGTCCGGTGAATTCATCGTCAAAAATGCCAAATTCGTGAAAGTCCACGAGGATGGAATCAAAAGTTTGGCCAAGGAGGTTAGTGCATGTGCGTGGAGTTTGTTATCTCATATTGTGAAATAAGAGTTCGCTTTTGTTCTTCCTACAGGTGATAAGCGGCATTCAGACGAAGGTGATTGATGTGGAAAATTTCTCGCAGCACGAGCATCATCCGAAACCGAGTGATCCTCATGCTCCGAACTGGATCTTCCTAATTGATACGCTGAACTTCTGCTTCTGGACGCCGGGAGACGCCACCAAGTGGAAAGTAGATGGCCAGACTGGATACTTTTCCTTGTGTGCTGCCATCAATCGTGCCCTGAAGGAGGGAATCGACATCACCAATCCAGCATACTACTCGAAGATCACATTGGAAGAGCTGGAGAAAATTCTTCGCTCGGATGATGGTCAAACCAAGGCTCCACTTCTACCGGAGCGCGTCCAATGTCTGCATGAAGTTGGCAAGGTATTGCTCGAGAAGTACGAAGGAAAGTTTGAAAATTGCGTCAAAGCGAGCAATAACTCAGCAGTATCATTGCTGAAATTGGTTACCGAAGAGTTTCCATGCTTCCGCGATGAGGCCACATTCAATGGCCAGCGGGTGTCGATTTACAAACGGGCTCAAATCTTGGTCGGTGATCTGTGGGCTTGCTATCGCGGTGAAGGCTTAGGACGATTTGACGACATCGACAAGATAACTATGTTCGCAGATTATCGTGTTCCCCAAGTGTTGGTCCACTTCAAAACCATGGAATACACCGATGAGCTGATGAAGTTGCTGAACTCGAACAAACTCCTGGAGAATGGATGTCCCGAGGAGGTGGAAATCAGAGGGGCCTCCATTTATGTTGTCGAGCGGCTGAAGGAGGTTGTGCTGGAGGAATTGAAGGCAAATCACCCGGAGATTTCTGCCAAAAATGTGAACGCCGTACTGTTGGACCACTTTTTGTGGGATTATCGCCGGAAGCACGCAGCTGAGTTGGAATACATTCCGTTTCACAAGACGATCAGTGTTTATTACTAGAGGGTGAGGTGGCAGCCTAGAGCTCCGTATTGATGCATTTAATAAAAATTGTAATGTACTCAACATGAATTCAATAAAAATAAAAATTACCTTCGAACTCCAATAAGAAAGTTTTCGATATGTGTGGCCTTTAGTTATGTCACTTCTACATTCAAATTGCTTGCAAGTTTTATCCAATTAGAATCGGAAAACTTTTATGATCGCAGTAGGCGATGCCACAAGCGGTTTGTGTTAGCTTTAGCGTTAGCATGAGGTGAGTCACACAAATTCGTGGGTGGTATCAACGGCATCATGGTAGCGATTTTTTCGGCAATCAAATTCAAGATTGTGAACGGTTCTGGGTACCGTAATCCAGGGTCAAATTGATCACTTTAAAACAACTTTTGCGGATAACATTAGTGGCAATTCAAGTGTTGCCAAAAGAATTTCTGGAAAATTAGTACCCAGTGTATCACTCTTAAACCATGTGACAGAATTTTGTTCAACAAATTTAAACTTTTAGTTAAATTACTTCAAAAATAAAAAAAATGAAGATGTCACTTTGGGGCGCAACCCAACTAACAATTGCAAGTCACAAACAAGCAAGCTTGCTGAATTGTTGCTTAATAATGGTAATGATAGCTGAACTAAAATTATGCTCTACACATTACTCTACTCTACACAAGCATTGATTCCTTAACAAAGGAGTTTAACAAAACATTTGTCTGCATCTTATTAAGCTGATGCATCGATAAGCATATGCTCCTGAACAATGTGCTTTTCACTTGTCAAATAAACGCCTTCAGCCCGTCATAGTTTGACTCGGAACTTTGTTCGGATTATGGGATAAATCATGGCTAAAACTGTTTAGACTACCAAGATATTAAAGAACCAAAATTTTAAAAGAATCACATAAAATAAAACAGAATAGAATTATGTAGTTTAACATTGAGTGCCAAGAGACGTAATCAACGTAAAAATGAGGCATTTATTTATTATGATTAGTCTGTAGCAAGGAGAACTTATACCTTGATTATTATATTTTTTTATTTTCCGCAGTAGTTCGATTGTACTAGACGCTTGGATCGATGCATTTGACATTGCAGTCCCGTCGTGTCCACTGAATATTGTTTCCACATTCACCTAGATAATCAAACAGCATTCAGAAATCGACACATTTCAAATATCTCTAAACATCCTTATGCACTATTTATTGAACATAATATCAAGATTCCATGACAAAAGCATAAATAAAAAAAAATGCTTGACGGATCTTCGACTGAGCATGAGTACATTACCTGAACAGATGCTGTGACTGCACCATGTCCAAGACCATACCGCACCACATATTGTCATCTATTTTTTAAGATCGATATTTAATAATAAAAAGAAAAACATATTCATATCGCAATTAGTTCGTCTGGAAACAATATCTTCAAAAAGGATCAACACTTTTTGGCCGCATTCGATACAAGTTTTCTCACCGTGCGATAAAAATACTGACAGCGAAATCAGAATGGAAAACACGTGTTTTGAGTTGAACAGCTGTTGAAGTATAAGGCGTTGTTCAGTTGATTACCACGTGCTATGCTAATTCACCACTGCTGAACACAAGTTCAGGGGTGATCATTATTGAGTCATGGGAAGATTATGTTTTGCTTTGGGTGCTGCATCTCACCATCTCTAGGATGGCGCAGATAGGAAGGCATGCGGCTGGCAATCGACAGGTCTCGAGATCTAATCCGGATTTAGGTAATTATATATGTAATTCTTATTTCATAATAAGTGTTCTCAACATGAGAGCAAATAATTACTCTCGTGAGAGTTCAACATTTTTGCATTTTATTTATTTTCAGTCATTTTTGCCAAAGCTGAATAACAACTTTCTTGTACATTTGTAAAACGCTTTGAACAACAAAAAATTAAGTTGGTGCACAACATGATGCTTTACAACTTCTCCACATTTGTGTGAACAAAACCCGAATATAGGTTGTACGGGAAAATAATTCAAATGTTATTCAACATTATGCTGAATTAATTCGTGATAATGGTGCCTGTTAAATGAGTGATTGTTAGTTGGGAATTGATCAGTATACAAGTAAGCATCGGTTAAAAAGAAAATATCATTATCCACTTAAATTTGCTCTTCTAAACCCGAATAACGCATCAAAACTCTTACAACTTGTGCATTTGACACTTAATATTCCAAATAAATTTTGAAATTTATCCCTTAACTCCTAAAGGTAGGCAATTTTCTTTGAAATGAGTGATTTCTGTTACGATAAATGACTTTTTCGTCATAAAAGATTTATTTTTGAACTTAATCATATTTAGAATAGCTTCATAACTTTCCAAGCAAGGCTCCAAAGAAAAGTCCTAGTGGCAATCGATTGTTCTGAAGCACTGATTTCAGCTGGATGAAAAAAACATTGCAAATTCTTAAGAAAATAAGGTAAAACTTATTTTTTTCTAAAAAAAAATAAAAGTCTAAACTTATCTCTAGACTTCTATAAACTAGATGAGGTAAGAAGTTTGAGATCATTGCGACGCTTAGAAGTTCCTGGTATCAGACCTCCTCAACATCAGCATTTCTATGGAAGCAGAAACACAGCGCCATCACCACGCTTGCGGGAAAAGATAGAACTAAAATAGTGGTACAAGTATGCTTTGCTTTTGATTGTTGTGGTTGTTATTTACTAGCGTGTCACTTGATGGGATCAGAGCTCTGGTACGAACAGGTACGAATTTGCTTTAGCTTTGAGCAATTATAACTTTTCCTTAGCTTTTTCCCAGATTATTTCGGTTACGTTAAGCCTGAGAAGAAGGCCAAGGAGGATCCAGTCGTGATAACCTTAGTGAAGAAGCCGGAATCGCTACGTTCGTCAAATCGCGGTTAAAATGGCGTGACGAGGAATTAGGTTCTGTGACAGAATCGGTGCCTATCCACCATTCCTGCTACGCCCGAGGAGATTCGGATTACGATTTGTCCGGACATTCCAGAGAGTTGCACCTTAAGAGGGAGGATCCATTCGAGACTTTCGAGGACGCCAAGCTCAGCTTGTAATCAGATCCGTCGGGTGCGGATGTTGTGGAACTCCGAATAAAGTTATTAAATACGTAGAACCATTGCGTTTACTTTTATAAATGTATTATCTGCCACATATTATCCACATTATGAACATATTTGAAACCTTTTTATTCGACCAATATCGAAAAAGCTCAAAATCTGTCGGGAGATAAGTCATTAAGATAGCATCTTAATATGTAATTGTGCCATTACACTAATGGCTTCGACTAAACATCTACTGCTATTCCTTTTTCAAAATGTTATTCAATAAATTGCTGGTAACCGGCGAGAACCATCGTCTCACTGGTCAGACGGTGCTAATGATTAAAGTTACGCTCATGAGTAAGCTGCTCTTATTTGCTGCAGTAAATTCCACGATGCTCTGGATGGGGAAGGACTAAACCATTTGAAGACTACCATATTCGGCCTTGCTGTCGAACGCCGGACATTATATGAATTCGGGCGATCACCTACTCGATGTCATTGCAAAAGCGATCCGTTATATTTATCTAATTAATCTGAATTTCTTTGTACGAAAAATCAACCGCACTTGCCACTTGCAGCAAAACGCTCGGATCCCCCAGAGCTTGAAAATTTACGTCGACCGATTCAAAACAAATCAGTTGTCATTTTTCCCCACGAATAATCTTAGTATGCTTTGTGAAAAAGTTCTCCATAGTTCTATATTGGTCCCCTACGTGGCAGCACCATCACAAAAAGGACATGTTTCCTATGATTTGTATAGAAAACCCACTCACATGGCCATCTTGTTAATCGGACATCTTTGCTGGTATGCAATTACAATGTAGTACTCAAATGATCAATTTCACCCCGGTTTACGGTACCCAAGTACAGGTCGGACTCGATTATCCGGGGACTCAAGAAATATTTTCACCCCGGATAATCGAACCATTCATTTCTTCGTTTCCTTTTAGCTTTCTTGCGTCGGGAAAACTTCACTGGCGTTTTATTTTCTGGTACAAATATATACCACAGACAAATAGAAATCTCACTCTACTCACTTTCTGCAACTCATCTGTTAAATTGTAATTGTAATTTTAAGGAAAATCATTTTAGAGTGCATTCGATTTCCTTAAACTATTCTACTATGATAGAATGATTTGGAAAAATTTTAAAATATGTTATTTATAGCGATTCAATACAAAATAATCAATACAAAACAATTCAATACAAAATAATGACTTCTGAAAGGTGACTAAAACATCAATTTTTCAATGATTTTTTGAATATGTAAATACGCTTTGAAAGTCATCAAAAACCTTTTTTGAGATATACAGAACAGTCGCTTGTGTCAGCCAAAAATATAAAAATTTTCGTTAAGTACTGTTCCTTTGAATTCCACTAAGAATTTGCATCCTTTGACAGATACGTATTTCGACCTCAACTGTAAGGTCGTCTTCAGTGTCTTGTACTTGAGTCGAGTCAAGTACAAGACACTGAAGACGACCTTACAGTTGAGGTCGAAATACGTATCTGTCAAAGGATGCAAATTCTTAGTGGAATTCAAAGGAACAGTACTTAACGCGATTTTCTTTTTATTTACAGATATTCCCCTAACAAGCCCAGGTTAATCATCATAAAAATTTTGATTTTCCACGAAACAAAAATTATAAAAATGCTCAAACTATACCCCGTCTAAAGGCGGGGTTGGGTATAAGAGGGTTAAACCTACGCTATAAAAAAATATGTTTATTATACGTTATTATAAGGAAATTTTCAAGAAATTCAATCGGTGGTCTCATCAGAAGTTCCTGTAGTGGATTCCTCCAGGAAATTCTCCTGTAGATTCCCTAAGAAACTTCTTTGGAGGATTTCGCCAGCAATTCCATGTGGGAAGTCCTTCAGGATATTTGTCTGGGAATTCCTGCACGAGCTCCATCTACGGATACCTCCAGGAATTCCTAATGACGATTTTTTATAAGGTTTCCTCCAGAGTTCCTCTTGGAGTAGGGATTCCTCCTAAAATTATAGCTGAAGATTGCTTCAGGAATTTCTTCTAAGGATGTTTCCAGAAACTTCATCTGTGGGCTCATCTAGGAATGTCATCAGGGCACATCTTCAGGAATTTCAACAGTGGATTCTTTCAGACAATTCATCGGGAGTTTTGTGGGGTTTTTTCGTCACCGTTGAATTTTATGTTTCGAGATTTGTTGATTTTTTTCGGTGAAAAAAAAAAAAAAAAAATCACCGAAAAAAATCAACAAATCTCGAAACAATTCATCGGGAGATTCCCTCAGAAGGATCTTCTGGAGGTTCTTCTCATAGAAGACACTCTTAGAAGATTCCAAGAAGAAGCTCTTGGCGAATTTCCAGAAGGAGTTCTTGTAGGAATCCTAGTATAAAAAAATCCGGAAGAAATACTGAATACTATTCTGAAGGGAATCCAGCAGAAGTTCATGGATAATTCCCAGATGGAATCGTAGCAGAAACTCCTGTAAGGATCCCAGGAAGAACTTTAGATGAAATTCTTAGACAAATCTCAGAAGGATTTCCTGGAAGAATACTAGAAAACTCCGAGTAGATTCTTAAAAAAAAAGTTTCCCTTAAGGAAGTCCTAAAAGAACTTCTGAAAAAAATCTCAAAAGAAGCTCTTGAAGTGTTCCTTGAAAGATATCCTGGATGACTTCCAGAAGGAACTTCTACTGAACGAAACCCATAAGTAACTCCCACGGGATTTTCAGAAAGAGTTCCAGGAAGATTTACAGAAGGAACTTCCAGAAGTTTTCCTAATTTCTGAAAGATTCTTCTGGAGGATTTTAGAAAGATTTTTAGAAGTTTTTCGGAAGGAACTCCTGGAGGATTTTCAGAAAAAGTTCCAAAGAAGATTCTGGAGAGAACCCGGCCAGAAGAAATTTCAGCAGGAATCCCAGAAAGAGCTTCAGGAGAAATTCCTGGATGACTTCCGGAAAGATTTCCAGGAAGGCTACCAGAAGAAAGAACTCTTTCAAGAATAAAAAAAAAAAAAACTTTTGCAGAAATCCCAGGACAAATTTTTGGAAGAGTTATTAACCCTTAAGGACGCGCGCTGTTGTAAAAAGTACAACGTCGTATACAGCGCGAATGCGGTGCAGCGTCCTGAAAGGTTAAAGATAACATGAAATAATTCTATATAATTAACTAAAGGAATCTAAGTAGAAAAAAGCTTTTACAGGAATAAAAAAGTACTTCCTTAAGGTATTCACGATTGATTCCCGTAGAAATTGACTTCTGAAGGAATTGAAGAAAAAAAAACATGTGGATGGATTATAGAAAGAACTTTTGAGGAATCTAAAGAGAGACTACTTGAGAGATACCATAATCTGGAAAAAAAAAGTTCTCAATATATTCCGAAAGACAACCAAGTAGAATCGTACATGATTACCAAGAGGGATCCCAACATTCTTGGAATAATCTCGGAAGATACGCATTGGAGGAATTCCATGCGATTTTTTTTTATCTGTATTAACGAGATTTTTAGCCCTCGGCTAGTTCATCTCGGGACCCACGCTCTACTTCCCTTCCGAAGGAAGAATTCACGTTTTGTGAATTTGTCGGGGGTGGGATTCGATCCCAGGTCCTCGGCGTGATAATCACCTGCTTTAACCATCACACCGGTTTGCTCCACCTCTCGTAGCTTATTTTCCCATACCTAACATGCGGCTCGTCCAGAATTTACCATTTTCATTTTCAATGAGTGAAATTCAACGTGAGTTTTGAAGATTGTCAACTGAGGGATCAAAATAAAATTCATTTTGGAGAATGAATTTTCTCACTTATTAATTCATTTTTCTGTCACTGACAATTTTCACTGAGAAATATAACTGGACCATAACTCCTGATTATACTTCTTATCACCTCAAAACTTGTGTATAGTAGTTAATTAGAATACTCATTTTCTTCTCTATTTGTCTATTAAGGCGGATTGTGCGTCTGTTGACAGAAATTTGACATTTTACGACGTGCGAAAAAATATTCGTGACAGAGAATCGAATGAAAAAAGAGAGGCATTCAGCTGACAATGAATGTGGCCAAACACGAATGAAAAAAATGTGAATGTCAATCTTCACTTTCAATCTTCGAATTTTTTGCACTCTGGGCTCGTCACACAATTCCAGACTCCACCTTCCCCATAAAATGCTACATCATTTATGAACGCTTTCTTCACAAACTAAAAAAAAATGGGAAAATTGTTCTAGTATTTTCTTGAGCCATATGAAATCTATAATGGACAACTTAGGATGTTCCGTTTGACTTCAATAATGATCGCAAATGATCAGATCTTCGAATTGATATGATAAAACACGCATTTAAGAAGAAACAAACCATCAGCAAAAATTGAAAAGCAGTTTTCTCACTGACATTTCAATTCATGTTAATAAAAAAAATATCACTGCACTCTACTCACCATCTGGATAACAGTGAAATCATTTTCAATGGCAATTTGGAGATTTAGAGCAAGCAAACTGATTTTGAATAGTTAATGATTGTTTATGATCGAATGATGGTTCTTTGAGCCTCAATTGATTTCGGATATCTTTCTATAACAAAGCCGATAGTTATTACTTGATTATGTTTTCTTGATTCATTATGTTTTCTTCTATTTTTTCCTGAAAAGCAAAAGCACAACTTTACCCTTTTTCGCGGCGCAATTTTCCAATTATGTTTCCATATCACAATACTATGGATTTTAAATGCTTTATTAATGAATAAATAAATAGTTCACTGCTAATGACTCCATAATTTACACTCAAAACGAAACGGCAAAAGGCGACTCGTTCCCACTCCCCTCAACAAATAGACTTCGGAAATTTTGGTATCATATTACAGATTTTAGAGAATAATGGCACTGATTACTGTTTCCCTTGGCTGACTTCGCTCGTCCGTGCTCCAGGCACTCACTGTTTGTCCCGCAAGCTTTCGAAGAACTGTATACTGCTTCGAAGGTGCCCTGGAGCAAACACCGGACTACTGGGCCGCTCGGGTGATGTGTGTCCTCCCTGCACCTTGTGGTCATCTGTGGCGTTGATTCTGAAATATAGGGATTTTTCATTGATGGGGTTGTCCTTGTGACGCATTTGTGCTAAACTCACTTCAGTTCGTCTCGAATCTGTTTGGAAAGGCTACGAGCCGTAATGCTATGACCCGGGGCCATCGGTACAAAGGAGGGTGGATTGTAGGCTTCCACGTTCGCACGACGGCCGTCCTCCGCTGCAGTTATGCTGCTGGTGCTGCAATACATTCGGCGGTTTTTGTTATCCACTTGTGGCATTCCACTGCGAGTTTCTTGAGGTTGTTCCTCGTTCAGCATGTCCGACGATTGACGAATGAAGTCCTGGATTGCAAAGTTAGGAAATTTGAAATAGGGTCTGATATTTAACAACTACTGAAACGAACGAGTACACAAAGTATGGATAAAATTTTGACCCGTCTGTTGCGCAAGCTTTTAGTGACATGAAATGCAGCAAAACGTGGCGTAGTTTGAACCAGTTTCCAATTTCGTGATCGGTGCAGAACACAGTAAATGATGTCGTATTGTGAAAAGCTGTTTGCTTTGTTAGTAACTTTTAAAACGCATAGTACCAATCTTTAGCTTGCAGCATTCCACAAATAACCTAAACTACTCAGTACAATCAGAAACCAAAAGTAAATTACCTTGCGCAGTTTGACCTAGAGTTCAACGCGGTTAAACAGAGCGGTTCGAATTCATTAAAGCCGTTATCGGTGGAACGAAAGAAATTGCATCAAAATCAAAATGGAAAACAATAAAGAAGCATCAAACTCACACTCACACACGTACTCACAAATTGGATAGATGATGAGAGTCAGTTACATTTGGCTTAAAAAAATATGTTTGCAACTAGTTGCAAAAGAAGACTTTTCCTTCATGAGTCGTACAGCATTCCATCTTCTTCTCGATAACCAAATAGCAGTGACGAGCCGAGGGTTTGGCTCCTCGTGTTTTCGCTCGCCTAATCGCGGCTTTGGCATTCATACGCTCTCTTGTGTAATATGTGATTCACTGCTACATCTGAGTGCGTAGCTCACGCAAATTGTTCTCGCCAGTTATAACGGTTTCGAATCCTGGTTTTCTCGATATATCATCGATCAAAATTTTGTGTACACATTATTGAAATACTGAAAGGGCTTGTTTACTGCACTCTCATCATCTAGATAACCGTTTTCATCGTGTTCTCCGATCGAAACATACCCTCGGTTTATGCAGTGGTTTAGGTACCGCGTTGACGTCCTGCTGGCTTCCACTGTAGCACTTGGCAAGTTCTTTCACCGATGGTAGCACCTCCATCACCTCCTTTTCAATAATGAAATCATGATGTGCTGGTGCAGGTCTCGTGGGTGGATAGTCGATGTGCAGTGACGAATGGTAGTGGCTAATTGGCTGAAATTTCAAAACGAATGGTTAGTAATCGTTTCACGATATCCAATGATATGAAAACTTACCAGAAGAGGTAGCTCTCGAATTTCTGATGTTGATTGCGATAGCGAGGATGAAGCTGCTAGGTTTGTTGAGAAAGGTTTCTTCGGCGAAAAGAACTTAATCGTCTCCGGAGAAAGAGGCTTATTTTTGAGGAGGTGCGGTTTCAGCAGATGACTTCGATCGATGGTTGGACTAGAAGGTTCTTCTGGAATCTGCTCCGGCTGTGTCGGCGTAAGAGCTCTCACTTGTGGAATAATCTCGAGAATCTCTTCTGACAGCAGTTCACTTTCCTGCTGTTTGAGAGTGTTCAATTTGTTCATAGTTTGTTCTTCGTCTATGGGGTGGGCTGTGTTGATTAGTTGATCCCCATAGGTGGGAGTTGAAGGTGGTGTCTGGCCTGTATCCTTCTCGCCACCGATAACATCTCCGTGAATCACTTTGGATTCACCAGTTCCAATCTCATAGATGCGAGTAACGTCCGAGTCCTCACTAAACGTCAGACTGTCATCAGCCCTGGATGCCATGCTGAGTTCGGAAGACGATCCCAATGAATGAGGAGTTATGGGCTCATCCGCCGGAACGAGGTAGATCTCCCGAGCAGGAGTACTGAGGCATTCCACTTTGGTGCCTTTCTTCAAGATGTCATCATCACGGGTGACCTCGACGGGTCGTCCTGCGGAGAAGATGTCCTCCGATTGCTGCTTGTTTGCAACGCTTCCACAGCTACTGGACTTGACACAGGGAAACGCTCCTGGCGCTGGCTGCTGGTCATTGTTCTGGTGGCAGGGCTTAAGGCTAATTGGTTGGTCCTGTTTCTGTGACAGCAATAAAGACTGACAGGGAATAAAATAGAAGATATTTATAAATAATTGTAATTTATCATAATTCGATGACAAATATTAGTAATTGCTATTAGGCTATTAGCTACAGCTGATTTGTTTGATTTATAGCTGTGGAAAAGGTGAAATTGGATTGCGTTCCGTCGCATTTTTGACCAACGTTTACAAGACCACAAATTTCGACATTTGTTAGCTGTATGTAGAGCATTTCCAGGTCAAAACACAAAAAACTTGACTTGACTCTTGCATCAAGACATAATCATTTCTCCTCATCTAACTGTTAAAAAGTATGTTTTGAAAATACCAAATTTTTATCTTCAAAAAACTATAACTCGAGAACAGTTTGTGGGATTGAAATGTTGGCTTGGAAGATGTTAGAAGATATTTGAATGACGAAAGACGAACGGAAAGACATACATCACTCCTCCATGTTTTATGACAGTGACCTCAATCTTTTTTGGCAGCGGTGTGAGGGCCGTTTTTGGCTGGCTGCATTAGTCCATTGCCTTTTAAAGGGAATGTATCGATTTTGATATAGTTTATGTATATGAAGCATCAAAAGCTATCTAGCTTTATAATAAGGTTGCTCTATATAGACTTTGGAATCTTCAAAAGAGATACAGAAGACATCCTCGAAGGAATTCTAGGAGGAACTTCGAAGGAACTGCGGGAGAAATCCCTAAAAAACGACTAGAGAAATCTCTGAAATAATCGAGGAGGAATCCCTGAAAGAACTCCTGGACTAATCCCTGAAAGAACTTCTGCAGGAACTCCTGGTGGTTCAAGAATCTCTCTGCAGAAACTTCAGGAGGACCCCTGAAGGAGTCCTGAAGGACCTCAGGAGCAATCCTCAAAATAGTTCCTGGATGAATTAAGGATGGAACATCTGGAGGATTCCCAGAAACAAATCCTGGGGAAACTCTTGCAAGAACTCTTTCTGGACAAATCCCTGAAGGAACTTCTGGGGAACCCCTGAATTCTTCTGGAGGTTTCCTTGAATTTTCTTGAAATAATCTCTGATGGAAATCTTGGAGAGATCCTTGAAGGAACTACTGAAGGAATCCCTGATGAAACACCTGAGAGTATGTATACCTGTATCCGGAATCACTCAGGAGAACCCTGAGGGAATTTCTGGAGAAATCCCTGAAAGAACTACTTTACTTCAGGAATCCTCGAAGGACCTCCTGGATTATTCCCTGGAGAAACTTCTGTATTCCACCTGAAAGAACTCGAATAGAAATCCCTTAAATAATTCCTGCAAGAATCTCTAAAAAATCACCATGAGGTTTGCCGAAGCAACAATTAAATACCCTATTTGCTTTTATTAGATTATGAAAACGCTGTAAAACCAAGATGGCTATTTTGGCTTTATGATGGTGTTTAAAATCTTTTGGAATTTACTCGACTTAAAAATTTTGCTTTTTTGAAGTAAATCCAGTGGAATCCCAGGAGAATTCCAGAAGGAACTCCAGGAGAATTCCTGAAAGAATTTCAAGAGGAATCCTTGAAGGAACTCCTGCAGAAATTACTGAAAGATTACCTGAGATAATCCCTGAAGGAGTTCCAGTAGGAATTCCAGGAGAGTTTCATGAAGGAAACTTTAAAGGAATCCTTCGAGGGATTCTTGAAGAAATTCCAGCAGAAATCTATCGGAAGAGTTCCAGCAGGATTCACCAAAGAAATTCCAGCAGAAATCCCAGCGAAAATTTCCAACAAAATTTGAGGAATAATCCCAGTTGGATTTTGAAAAGGAATCATTAAAGGATATCCAGGAGGAATCCCTGAAGGAATTTTAGAATGAATGTCCGAGGGAATTCCAGAAGGAATCCCAGTAGGAATTCCACGAGGAATCTCCGAAGTATATCTATAGTATATATACTGAATCCCCTAAGGGATTTCAAAAGGAATCTCCAAAGGAATTCCAGGATGCACCCCCTAAGGAAATTCAGGAGGACCCTCGAATGAATTTTAGGAGGAATCCCCGAAAGAATTCCTGGATGAATTAATGAAGAAAAACCCGGAGGATTCCCTGAAACAAATCTTGAAGAAATTTTTGAAGGCACTCTTTCTGGACTAATCTCTGAACGAACTTCTGGGGAATCGCTGAATTCTTATGGGGGTTTCCTTGAATCTTCTCGAAAGAATCTCTGATGGAAATCTTGGATAGTTCCTTGAACGAACTTCTGGAGGAATCTCTGAAGGAACTTCTGGATCAATCCCCGGAGGAACCCCTAGGTTCATCTTTAAAGGATCTCATATTGGAATTCCCGAAGCCTTTTCTGGAGAAATGGATCTCCTGGAGGCATTGCTGAATCCTTCTGAAAGATTCTCTGAAGAAACTTCTGCAGTTTACTCCTGTTGGAATAGTTGAGGGAACTACTGAAGGAATCCCTGATGAAACACCTGAGGGTATGTATACTTGTATCCGGAATCACTCAGGAGAACCCTGAAGGAATTTCTGGAGAAATCCCTTAAAGACCTACTTTACTTCAGGAATCCTCGAAGGACCTCCTGGATTATTCCCTGGAAAATCTTCTGTAAGAACTCGTATAGAAATCCCTAAAATAACTCCTGCAAGAATCTCTGAAAAATCCCAAAGGAATTTCAAGGGAATTCCCCGAAAGAATTTCAGAAGAAGTATTTGCCTTATTTGTTTATCTTGGTACTCTAGTGACGTGCGATAATGATGTTACCCACGAGGTGAAAAGACGGATTGCAGCTGCGAATCGGGCCTTTTTTGGTCTGCGAAACCAGCTGAAGTCCCGTAGGCTGCAAACGAAGATAAAACTCGCGTTGTACAAGACTCTGATTCTTCTGGTCGCTTTATACGGCCATGAATCGTGGGCGTTGGGTGAAGCTGATCGGAGAGCTTTTGGAGTCTTTGAACGTAAAGTGCTGTGAATAATACTTGGCATCTGGTGACGTCGCGATTCGATTCGATTCGGTCAGGCTAAGGCCTGGGTGGCCTCTGCTGTACATAGTAGCCGTCTCCATTCTACTCGGTTTATGGCTTTGTGTCTCCAGTTCCGCACTCTGCGAAGGGTCCGCAGATCGTCCTCCACCTGATCGACCCATCTAGCACGCTGCGCACCACGTCTCTGGCGGCGTCGCATGAACCACGAATTGTACTAAGATGGATATAATTAAGCGAATAAAACACGGCAGGCTGCGGTGGGCTGGGCACGTAGCTCGTATCCCGGAAGAACGACAGGCTAAAACCATATTCAGCAGAGAACTAGGAAGGGGCTATTTGCAGTTGAGGAGGACCTAAGGACTCTAAAGGTTCAGGATGACTGGAAGCGATTGGACCAGGACCGAGACCAGTCGAGGTGAATGCTTCATTCGGCGTAGACTCACCACTACAAGTTGTAGCCCATCAAGTATCAAGTATCAAGTGAGTAATTGCCTTATTTGCCTTCAGTAGGTTTTGAGAACCGCTGTAAAACCAAGATGCTTATTTTGGCTTATGATGATGTTGAAAGAATTTCAGGAGGAATTCTCGAAGGAACTACTGCAGAAATTACTGAAAGAGTTCCAGTAGGGATTCCTGCTGAGATTCCTGAAGGAATTCCTGAAGGGATTCCCAGAATCCTTCGAGGGATTCTTGAAGAAATTCTAGGCGGGATCCCAGAATTGGCTTCTGTATGAACCCTTCCTGATTTGAATTCTAGAAGAATTCCTGAAGGAAGTCCTGGAGGAATCCTCGAGGGCCTCCTGAAAGATCTTCTTCTGGATGCATATCCAAATCCTCCTAAAAAAATATCCGAAGGGACTTCTGGAGTAATCCTTATAGGAACTCCTGTCACAAGATCTTCTAAAAAAATTAATGATAAAATTCGTTCAGTCATCCCTGAATCCTCCTGGATAAATCTCTGAAGGAACAATTGGAGACATCTCTGAAGAAATTCCTGAGAAGATCTCTGATTGAACTTCTTGAAAAATCTCTGTTTCGTTATTGAACGAATCTTTGTAGGAATTTTTGAATGGATTTTTGAAGGAATCTTGTAGGAATCTCCAAAGTAACTCCAGAACTAATGTATGAAGAAACTCCTGTAGAAATACCTGAAGAATGTTCTGGAGGAATCTCACTTGAGGCCAAATAAGGGCGGGGTTATGAATATGTTGTTAACCCTCACTTCCCATGGTTGTTCTAGAGCACCATCGATTTTCGACGAACTCGAGAAAAACGGAATCAGACGAATATGATGCAATAGTTTTTAGAATATGATTGTAATCTCAATAGGTAAACCCAACTCTCAACTACTTGTTTCAATAGTAGAACTATTGATAAACACTCAAAATACTATTGATTTACAACTAAATTTTTTTTCGTTCATTTCGAAAAGTTTGGCCACTTTTAATAACTTTTGTTCAAGCACTTACTTCTTTGTTGGCGTGATTGCGAAGAGTTTAATCTTGCCTAGTTTGGGTAGTGGCTACCGTCAGGATAGTTCAGATCAATCTTCAGCAAAAAAGAACAGCAACGATCAATCTTTGCAGACTAATGCAAAATGGTACAGCCCAAGTGGCCTTGGTCCAAAAACCTTAGTTTCGTAAGGGGAATTTCTATCTAGGAAACCTTGTGAACCCGGTGTTTGCTACTTTCAGTAAACATGAAATGGCAAACTCTCGTGTCATGCCTCGAGCCTGTGTGCTTGTCAACAACGCAATAGTTGCTACACTCATCTCTGAACTAACCACCAGAGATGTATGTGCTATCACAATTGATGTATCTGTTGGAGACCTCAACAGGAAATACGTCTATTGTTCGGTTTATTTACCGCATGATGAACCATCCCCTACGGATGCTTTCAAACATGTCATCGCATACTGTACTTCAAAAGGCTTTCCGCTAATTGTTGGCAGTGATGCTAATGCTCGCCATATCATCTGGGGTAGCTCAGACATTAACTTGAGAGGCTTGATGGAGTACTTAAGTAGTACAGATCTTGGATTACTTAACATAGGCAACCGCCCAACCTTCATGCTATCTACTCAGATGAACAATCTCTATCTGACCATTGCTACATCTTTTTTGAACATTTGAATGTTAATTCGCAAATTTTGCGCAACATTTTTTGGTCAACAAACTGGGATCTTTTTACTGATTTGGTTGTGACCAAATTTCATGGATACTCACCTTCCATTGACACTTCAAGTGATTGAGATGATGCCGTTGATACTACAACGACCTTCATCGTGGAAGCTTTTGAAGAAGCTTGCCCTTTGCGGTCTGGGAAGACCACAAGAGGAACCCCTTGGTGGGACTCTGATCTGGCGAAGCTCAGCAAACAATGTAGAAAGAGTTGGAACAGACAACGTTCGGCTGGATCGAAGGCTTTCAGGTTGGCTCGCAAGGCCTACAGGAAAACTCTCCGGTCTGCTGAACAATCCCGCTGGAAAAACCTTTGTACAGATGTCTTCAGTTTGAGTGAAGCCTGTAAGGATTTTCAAATGAACGAACTTCGTTTGCCAAATGGTGAATTCACTTCCTCTGACGAGGAAGTTTAGGAATGTTTATTCAGTACACACTTCCCCGGATGTGTGGATATTACATCACCGGATGAACCTGATGTTTTTTCTTGTAGTTATGACTCCTTGGCTTCGGCTCGGAGTATCATAACTTTAGAATCGATTGAATGGGCACTAACTAGCTTTGCTGCTTTCAAATCTTCAGGACCAGCCAAGGGCTGAAAGTCTCTATAATAAAGATAAATCAATCAATCAAATCTCCTGGGGCAGATAGGATTTATCCTATTTTGCTTCAGAAGGGATTATTTCAAACAAGCTTTGAAAAAAGTACTTGTTTGCAGTTTTGCTACAGGGTAAACCAAATCCTGGCGGAAGATGGGAGATTTCCAATTGGATTCACCAAATGCTCAAAAACCGACATCTCTTCTCGACACTGTGTCAAGCGGCGATTAGGAAATTGAGTGTTTGTGGATGCCCCCAAGGGGGAGTCTTATCACCACTTTTGTTGAATCTCGTAGCAGATACGCTATTGAGGCAACTCAATAAGAGCGGGTTTCCATGTTATGGTTTTGCCGATGACTACCTAACATTGTTAGTCGGTATGTGCATCAGAACCCGTTTCGACCTGATGCAAAGCGCCCTTCAAAACACATGCGTCGGCCAATTCCAGGTCGAAGATAGTTATCGCTTGTCGAACTCAAATCGAGGAGCTGAATTCAGCAAACGCTGTTCACTTTGTATGGGTACCTGGCTATTCTTCCATCGCTGGAAATGAATAGGCTGATGAGTTAGCTCGCACTAGAGCATCACATGACTTCATTGGCCCTGAGCCAGCTATTCCGAAGTCGAAGTGTTATCACAGCATTATGTGAACTAGTAAAAACAAAATGCTCCAGTTAAAATAATCAAAACGAAGTACAGTTTTCGATAGTACATTTTTGTATGCGCAGATCCTGAACACCATTAAGTAGGATCATCTAGTGTCGAGAGAAAAGTTTTCGGTTGAATGGTTGATTACAGACAATGGTTAGTATTATTAGAAGACATTCGCTTGGAGAAGAACAGGAAGCAAATTTTTACATGATCCTAGTGTCCTAATGATTTTCTTCATCCGTTTTCTAGTATATGCATTAATATTAGTTTATGTTCAAGTTTAGATTGTTGTATGATTGAAGAATCATGTGTTGAGACATTTATCGGTATCTTGCTCAGGGTGTGTAGTAAATGATATCAGTTACACCGTCACCTCTAGACTACGGACTTTGGAACATACTAAGCGTAAATTTGAGATACATGGACTTACACTAGAGAACATTTCCACAAAGCCAACGGACATAAGAACGAGTGTGAACTTACCAGCATAGATCAGGTCTGAAAATGAACACTGGCAGTACTTGTTTTTGAGTGTCGTGTGACTTGTTTGTGTGCGTGTTGAAAAAACTGTTTTCTCTTTTGGTAACAATAACTGTAATATTTGCTTTTATTCTTCACCAATTGCTCTTCTAATAATTACTAAACACTGGTCTATGTAGCTGTATGCTGGATATGTTGATCATATTTACATGAATGTTGCGTCTAATTTAAAACCTATTGCCTAAAAACCTGTTTTCCTAACGAAGAACATTTGGCACATTTCCATAACTTTCGTCACCGGTCTAACCAAACCACCTCCACCGTATTCATTTGCTTATGTTGGATCTAAAGCTACTACTCCTATGGACTACAGGGCGTGAATTGTCTTCCGTTCGACTGCGAACACTGGTAGAGCGTCGCAGTGTTCCCAGATCGGTGAAAACGGTTTCCACAACGGGACTGACCTGCGATGGGACGCTAAGATATCGATTTGGGGGTTTCGAGGCAGAACTACGCGGGAGCGTGCGCGATTTTTCCGGTGGTTCGATGGAATCTTCTTGCAGTTGGATGGTATTCGAAGACGATTCATCGAAAATTGGATTCAGAACAAACTGCCGCGTGGAAGAGTTCCTCGCTCGAAAACTATCTCTCTTGAAATCGCTGTGAAGCATTTCCTGCTCGAATTGGGATATGATACTGGGGGGAATGTCAACTTCGCTGTCGGCATTGGAAGAAGCTTTCGTGAAGTACCCTAGATCGACGGAAGCTGGGCGAGGTGAAGTTCGGTTCTGTCTTGGGAGACTACGGTTTGATCTAAGGGACGGTGGTGGTTGAGGCGAGACCGGTGGTTGAGGTGATGCTGATGATGGTCCACTTTGTGACAGGGTATGATCGTTGTTCAAAAATCGGTTCATGATGTACGAATTGGTTGAAAGGAAATATGTTTGTTGACTCACTTTCTCGTCGTCGGTGCTGTGGGTTAGCTGGGTCGGGAGGTCGGGTGTTTGTTTCCTGGAACCACAGGCACGCTTGGCATCGTTGATGTAGTAATCTCGACCGTATCTGGGTATGGAAGGGTGATTATGATTTAGACAGAGACCTACTATCACCATTGACCTACCTCTGATACTGGTTGGGATTGGCTCCCAGGACGGACTGAAGTGAACGATCCTGTTCAGCGGTGTCCTCTTCTTCTTTGGAATCTACCAGAAGGTCGGAATCGTCTGGAACTTCCAAGGTTGGTGACGTAGGATCTTTACCTGCCAATCGATCGAAATCAAACAGACTGGATTTTCTGTTCGATTCCTCAAGCCGTTTCTGTAGCACGTCTGGAGAGTACGGATTGTTGGCGATCGGTGATGCGTTGCGCCACTTCAGGTGCTCACGTTCGGCGATAGATCCTAAATTAGAATGGAGTTGTACGAATTTAAACAGCTCTATATTAGAAAGCCTTTAACAAATGATCTCTTATTTCACTTGAAAGTTAGTATCTTATTATAATTACACGCATGTTATATATGTACTTTATTAGTAAAAGTTTGTTGGATAAATATAACGATATGTGATTGTAGCTAAGTGTTATCTTCGCCATGAAGGGTTCTGATGACCAAATCACCTTAATTCAGTTTGGTAGGGAACACTGCAAAATTTTTTGAGTTCAACAGGTTGCAGAAAACCTTCATGACAAATGAACAAAATAGTTTCTTTTTTCGAATATAATCGTGTAAAAGTACTAATGTCGATTGCTCACTTACCAGGAATCAGCATTTCGTCCTCCGCCGAATCGTCCTTACTATCACCGTTGGTTGCCACTGCCGGCACGTGACCGTTACTCGTTTCGGATGGTTTCTGTTTCTCCACTGCTTCAGATTGTGCTGCAATTTGTGGACAATGATATGAGTCTGGTTCTACAATCGTGATGGTTGCCTCCGAGGTAAAGCTCGGGGGTTGATTAGCATGCGTTGTGTTAGTAACATCACTTTCAGCTGCATTAGTGAGGTTAGTGTCACCAGTGTTAGTCAGCACACAAACCGCGGAATGTGGCACCGTCAGTGAGGCCAGTTCCAAATCTGTTGGGGTGTCTTTTTCTTTCGGGGAACACTCCGGATCAGCTGAAGAGAGTACAGGATCGCACTGGGATTTCTCTTCCGCTAACGAGGACTGTTCCAGCTCTATTGGAGTACTGGAGCTTCGAGCGACTATGCTTTCTAGAATATCTTGGTTCTGCTTGCGGTCATCTTTCAGCTCTTCAACTGTTGCTGTAACTTGTCTTTCGTAGGAAACTTCAACTGCCGCAATTGGTTCAGGAGTAGGAGTATGTTCAATAATAATCGCTTCCTGAACAGCGTGTTCTTCTGCAGAGGGTGTGACCGTCACGATTGCGTTGGTGATTGATAGTTCATGGTTTTCCATGTGCAAACAAGAAGCATCTTCAGCCACAGGAGTACTTTCTTCTACGTAGTCGATTCTACGTAAACTGTGATTATAATTCGCAGATTTTACAGCAAATTCTTCCATCGGTGTAGGAAGAGATTCTGATACGGGTGTATCAGAGCCGCCTGAAGTAATACTTTGTATAGGATGATCTTTACAAGGCTTAACTTCAGCTTGTGTGGGATCATCATTGGCTACACGTAGCTCTTCTTGGAATTGAAGAGCCTCTGGATGATCACACATTTCTGGAATTGCTGGAGAAGCTTCTGTCACTGCCACAGGTATATTTTCATCCACGTTGTCAATTTTACGTAAAGTGAGATTGTAAAGATCTGACCGTATGGCAAAGTCTTCCATCGGTGTCGGAAGAGACTCAGACTTCGGTGCGCTGGAACTCTCTGTGCTATTCGCTTGTACCAGTTGATCTTCACAAGATTCGGCTTTTGGTTGTGGATCATTCTCATCAGCGGTAATGATTGCTTCCGAAAGTACGGATTCTTCTGTGGAGGGCGTACCCAAAACAATTTCATTGGTATCCTTCAATGAACAAGAGGTATCCTCAGCCTCAGGAGCAGTTTCTTTCTCATGGTCCATGTCCCGCAGACTCTGGTTGTAAATAGCTGACAGTGCAGCAAACTGTTCCAACGGTGTGGTAAGAGTTTCCGAAGCAGGCATCTTGTAACTGTCAACAGCAATGGTTTGTATGGGATGATCTTTACAAGGTTTGACCACACTTTGTGAAGGATCCTCATTAGCTGCACGTAGCTCTTCCTGGAAGAGCAGAAGAGCCTCGGGGATCTCAGATGATTGTTGTGGTTGTTCCCCGGATGTTTCAGATGTTGGTTGGGGTGTTTCACGTGGATAAAGAATACCTTTCAACTCTTCACAGTATTGCCGCATCTGCTGGGTTACGATTGCTATCGGAGTAGGCTGTGACTGGTCATCGAGAGCAGAAGCTCGAGTCATTGGATCATTCGAACTCACTCTGGGGGTAGGATAAAAGTCTTCTGGACTGGAGACTCTATCGACGGATCCCGCTACAGCTTCAGTGGACGTGTCCGTTGGACTAGATGATCCTGACTGGGATGGTAAACCATCGCTTGATTTCAGCAGTTCATTGTCGGATTCGTCTAATGCTTCGGGAGTACCTGAAATAACGTCGGGCAAATTATGCACTGGACTGGCGATGAAGCTTAGAAGATCAGTTTGTTCAGACTCTTCGGACGACCGATTTTCTTCCATTTTGATGTGATTTTGAGCTCCGAGATCAACTACCGAATCTACGGAGCTGGTGGTAGTTTCCGAGGATGACGATACCTTTTCAACGTATGTTTCGTTATCATTGAACAGAGCCTGATCTGTAATTGGCTCATTGGAAGCTGTCGGCGATTCGGTGAATCCCAATAAATCTACAGTGGGATCAGCAGCGACCTCAATATTATCTGCGGATGTCTCGGGAATGTTAGAACCGGAGCTGTTTATTACAAGTTGGCTTTCAGGAACTATCAGGTTTTCGTCAGAACTTCCGACATCAGAAGTAGTAGGGCATTTGTTTTCTTGCGATCCAATTGGCTGTAATTCTAAAATTATGGCCTTTTCTACAACATCATGAAACAGGGTCGATTCGATGTTTTGATCGCCTATTGCATCTTGCGCAACATCAAGTAGTGGTTCAGCTTCCTCATTCGTGGATATCTTTTCATCAAAGTTATCTCCTTGATCAATTCTTTCAACTTTTTGGTTGCCTGTACTGTTGTCAACGCCTACTTCTGTTACTAGTCGTTCACGGATTTCAACACTTTCAAGACCTGCTTTACCACTACCTTCGTCGATTGCCACCGATTGCTTTGATGTTTGCGCACTCTGCTCCACCAGCGCATCAGGGCTAGGAGCATTTTTGTTGAACGCTACCAAATCTTGTGTAAGGCGTATTTGTTCAACTTTCTGCTCACAATCTACATCATTTTGGTCTGGCTGCTCCTGCCGTTCTCGCAGTTCTCTTAGCTGCTCAGCAAACTGTAGGTTGCTGGTATCGCAAACGTAAACCGCTCCGTTAGAAGTTTCATTCAGTTCTAGAAGATCCAACGATTTCTTAGACGCTTCGGATAATTCATTATCGTTGTTAATTGAGCTAAATTCAGCCTCTCGGTAGTGTCGACTACTTTCAACAGAAGAGTCAAGCGATTGCTGAGAAGGATCCAGGCTATCCAAAGTGAAGCTGGTATCGGTGTCGGTCGTCGCTGCAGTGATCTCGTCTGAACTATTTTGTGAGAGAGTTTTGAAATCGCTTTCACCGTTTGTGGAGGTATTACTGTCGGAAGGCATTAGGGTTGGTTGAACGGCAGTCGAAGCGTTAGTTGAGAAATCCTCCTCTGAAATAGACATTAGTGGAGGTTTCATGGAACGCTCGAAGACTTCCGTTATGTTGAGTACGATGGGATGTGGGGAAAGCGGTTCAGCATATATTGTACTGTTTGGATCAAGCGTACTTTCGATGGCTGGCGTCATTGGGCTTTCACTTTCCATATTATTTTGAGCAGGGTTAAGGCTGATACTAAGGTTATTGCTACGAGGGGTAATAGGGTGATCTACATCTACTTCGGATACGGTTTCAATGGGGCTTGTGATGTGTTCGGTGTTAGAGTGTGCTGTGAGTAATCAGAGTGTATAGAGTGAAAATGTTAGTGAGGTTATATTTCAAAAACTCAGCCTCTATAAGCAATACATTTGCTTTCGTGGATTAGTTGAAATAACATTAATTGCTCTAAGAAGCGTGCTTTGGTAGGTTAGCTGGCGGGTTTTCTCTCTACATAAGTCACAGTGAACTGAAATACGTGCTTACCTCTGTCTATTGGGACTTCTTTTCGGTCGCACTCACTGGAGTGGCCGTCAACTGGGATTGTTCTGTAAGTTTCAGAGAACAAATTCATCGGTTAACATGTTGTACGCTAATGTACGGAAATGTGTGATTCTCAACGTTTATCGACAAGACAACACGGAAAGAGTAAGCATTGGCACAAGCTGTTCGCTAAGCTATAGGGTTATTTGAACTAAAATTTTACTTACCTAGCGATTCCAATTGGATACATCACATTGCCATCAACGTCACATTGCTTCGGCGTATTTTGAATACGTTCCTGCATAAGTTTAATGTCGTCGGTTTCAACTTCATCCAGCTTGACAATGTTATTGTTTTCTTCAATTAATACCGATTCGGGTCCGCTCAGGAACGGATTCGATTTGTTTTCTATCAACGTTGGATTAGCAGCTTCCGTTTTTACTGAGCACGGCTCAATACTAATAAGATCATTCACCATGTTATTGTGAAGTTCTTGTGCTACTGTTTGCTCCTGCAGTAACAAATCATTCTTGGCTTCCGAAAGTACCGGCTCATTGGAAGCGATTGAGTTGATGGAGATCAAACTGTCCTGAGCATGATCATCAAGTGAATTCCCAGCCTTTTTAGGGGAGCTACCGGTATCAGTGTTTTTTACATTGCTATCTGAGTCATACTCTTCAACATCTGATCCGGCTTCGGATAGATCGCTGACTTCATCAGCGTTTTTATCGCCGATAAGCGCCTTAACTTCTTCGGTTGGAGATGGCACTAGCATGGCTATTGAAGACTCCGTAGATTTGAGCTGGCGTTTTTTGAACAACCAATTTTCCTCCCACGTTCCATCAGTGGTGTTCGATTTGAGTGATATCACATCATCTTCAGGACCTGATCCGGTGGTATCCGACAGATCAGGTAAAGGCACTGTGTGTTTCTGGATGTAATCACTTAGATAAGACTCGTCAGATTCTGACAACGATCGATTGTACAATTCCTCCTTCAACTCCTTCTAGTAGATTAAAAAAAGCTAGCATCAATGTCACCATTCATGGTTAAAATCAATACTACTTACATCCAACGACATCTTTCTTAGGTTGGCTTCGTTCAATAGGCTTTCACCTTCAACGTATGAGCGGAAAATAAAAATAGAACAATATTTATTGAAAACATGTGTTGTTGGCATAACCCCTGGGAGATAGCATTAGATAGAAGGAATGCACCATTAAGCTAACGTGCGTCGCCAAAACAGGATCGTAGCAAGCAGTGCCTTGAATGCAGAAAGCCGAAACCTAAGTAAATGGTTTCAAACGTAATCGCAGTAGCCCATATCCCCGAAGCAATTTGCTAGCTGCGTTTTTTGTTTTGTTTTTAGTACGTGCTATATATTCTTCGATTAATCGAGATTTTCACGTTATCCTAATCACATTATCTTAGGAAGGGCACAAGTTTGCGAATTATTATACACATGATTATTCCAAATGTTTGTTTATGTCGATTGAATGATTTTTAAAATTTCCACAAAAAAAAAGCCGATACTAAAAACAGTATTATTAATTCTTCCGAGAAATCTAGCTATGTATACAACAGCAACGCTAAACTGTGACTTGTAGTTTATATAGGATGTAATAATGATCATTATTAAACAACTTCTGCGATATCCACAAATAATCAAGTTTCAGTTTTTATACTGAATCTCTAATTAGATTTTTCTGCATAAAAAAGCATTTCACACCTGTGCACACTTTACACGCGTTTTTTTTTTCTTAAATTACCTCGGATCCAAATGGTGCTAGAACGTGTAATCAGGTATTTTACATGGGTTCGATGGAAACGGTAAACTCTATGCCGGGGGTCTACAGAGGCAGTACATGTTAGTTTAACAATAATGCTATAACTATTATACCAAAAACTTCGCAAACTGTACCATAATTTGATCAACTTAAACGCATTGTGAGGACACATTTGAACAAGGGACGACACTGACATTCACATTTTGTATCACGCTTTGGGATCGCGTGTTCCCCACAAACCACTTACCAGGAACCTTGTTGTGGTTGATGTCGAAGGTAGTCCCGGTGGTGGCCGGCGCTGAACCCGCCGATGTCGCTCCAGTCGTCGGAGGGCCAGCCGTGTCCGCTTCCGGTTTCACGTGTTCAAAGTTCTTCGGATTGCGGTAGTCCTCCACAACCTAGGAGAAAATATTCACACACAAAGAATAGATAGATGGCGCACAAGACTAGGGTCAGCAGAGCCATGCCGTGCACTACTGCCGAATTGCTGTCTAACGGAAAACTGCTCTGACGACGGTTCACCGGTATGATATGGGCGCTAGTACAAGTTAATTAATTTCTTCCAGTAATGTTCCCCGTTATCGTGGGACTGAATCTTCAGATACGGTGAGCAAGAATTCAGCCTGTCATAAGTTATTTTTGCGGAATTGAACGTTTTAATGGCCCGACGGTACAAGTTAGACTGAAGAAATATTCCTTATGAGAAGGAACCATACGAAGAATCGTGCAGAGGAAAACAAAGTGAAAATAGGTGAACGTAGAAGACATTGCAAATGTGGTCACATGGAAACCTTAGAAGTAGTGGGCTTCTGTATGTTTCGTTTGACCGAGGGGTAAATCGATGCAATTCTATAGCACTTTGACTAGGTAGAGTAAAGCAAATGTATTTTTTTAGTTGTGTTCATATGTTCTTCGCGAGGTTAGGAAAGACGATATAGAAAGGATAATACCGTGTTTCCCCTAAAAATGTAGAATTGAAAATAGTGAATTGTACTTTATATGACGTTAGAACACATGAGAGCTTCACGTTGCGTTGGCATTGTGACACGGTTTTCTATAGATGAATAGAATGAGTGAAAACTGATATTAACTCAATTTTGACTATAATGCAAATAACTGAAGACTGACGATACACAGCTGATTAGGCTCTGAAAGAATACAAATGGGAACATTAACATCAAAATCTGGAATCCTCTGGACAAGTATTTGGTGATACTGTGTTAAAAATTCTGATGAATTTCTCAAAAAAAAAAAGCACGAATATCCTCATATTAATATCAATCTTCATACTAATTTTTCACTTTCATCGCGCTTCTGTAAAAATTGTAGGCCAATTCATTTAGGATATTTATACAGATATCCCAAGCTAATTTATAAAGATATTCATCCCTTTTCTGCAATAACTTCATATAAATATTCATTCGTAGAAATGCAAAAGAATCCTCACCCTCGTTTAAAACACAATTTTAGCAGAAATAACGGTTATTGGGATAAGTATTTCTGACAGAACTTTAAGCAAATATTGTTGGAACTCATTTACAGAACACTTTGCGCTCAACTGTACAGGGTGTTAGGTTCCTGAGTGCAAACTTTTTAAAGGGTGATAGAGTTAAGGCAATAAATCTAAAACATGAAAAGTTGGTTGAGATTTGACCATATGCGTAGAACTGTTTTTTTCACCATTTATGGTTCACTATTATCCTTCAAAAAGTTTGCACTCACGAACCTAACACCCTGTATATGAAACTTGAATATGTTTATCTTTGAGTTAAAAAAAAAACCATAGTTTGAATCTGCATCAAAATTCGACAGATATCTTAACGGCAAGCTGGATCGAAAATTTCGTTGGAATTCTGATTTTTTTTTAAAGAATTCTTCTATGACGTTTCTGACAAGTTGACTTGGGTATGTCCAATTAAGGACTTGAAATTCAATCTAGAATCAATCAGAATTCAATCAGACTTTTTTTAGATTTTGATAACTCTACAAGTTTCAGAGGTTTACACATATTTTTAAATAAGTGTTAAGGTGCCATTAGACTGTTTGTCATTATGACAAATATTTGCCATTGAAGCCCGACATTCATCCAAGGTTGCTATGATTCATGTTTTGTTGATCATTTGTTGGGCTTGTTCGGCTAAATATTTGTCATGTCTAATGGGATCATTAGTTAATATATTTTCATTGCTGTAGTAGGCCTTGCCTGAGCAAGGCGGATATTTTTCTGCGCC
This sequence comes from Aedes albopictus, assembly GCF_035046485.1. Taxonomy (NCBI): domain Eukaryota; kingdom Metazoa; phylum Arthropoda; class Insecta; order Diptera; family Culicidae; genus Aedes; species Aedes albopictus. The sequence continues at coordinate 518,039,117 of NC_085137.1, read as the reverse complement.
TGACATTTTTTCTCTTTTCAGGGTGAAAATTTTCCAAGGATTACGGAATTGGACTCGGAACGGTACAGTGTTATTTCGAAGCGAATTGTGCAGCGGAACCTACTTCCGGATTTGGTGAACGATATTTTTGCAAGGATTGTGAAGTTGAAGGTGGATTCACGGTTGTCTGAAGCGGAACTTGCAGCGGTTGTTTCCTTCGGATTCGGTGTTCGTTTTTCCAAGGGTTTGGACGTATTGAAGTCGTGTTGGTGGAATCAAGATTTGCGGATTCAAGTTTTTGGAGTGCTCTTTGCGTGAAAGACTTGAGTATAATTTTTTTTTTATTTTATCAATTCTCTTCTCTTTTATTAGTTACTTTTTTTATCGTTTATTTGATATTTATTGGTGATGGAGACTGATGGGGATGAAGGAGAATCTAATTCAAATGTTCCTTCTAATGACCCCCCTGCTTTGAAGCCCTTTCGGATCAAAGTATACCCATCCACCTTTGCGGGGCCATTTGTTGTTTATTTTCGGAAAAAGGAAAGACCCATTAATGTATTGTTGATTTCTTCTGAGGTTTATAAAAGATATAAATCTATAAAAGAAATCAAAAAAATTTCCATTGACAAATTGAGAATTGTCTTTGGAGCACGTGATGAGGCAAATTCTCTTTTAGAATCGAAATTATTTGAAAACTCGTATCGTATTTATGCTACATGTGATTCTTGTGAAATCAATGGAGTAATTTACGATGAAGATTTGAAATGTGATGCTATTATGAGTAATGGTTTTGGAATTTTTAAGAACAAATCCATTGCTCCGGTTAAAATTTTAGATTGCTCTCGATTGTCCAAGTTGTTTTTCAATGGAAGTGAAACAAATTATGTTCCTTCCAATTGTATTAAACTAACATTTTCTGGATCTGTACTTCCCGATCATGTTATGATTAATAACGTTTTTTTCGATGTGAGACTTTATTATCCAAAGCTCATGCATTGTGAGCGTTGTCTCCAATTTGGTCATACTTCTAGCTTTTGCTCTAACAAATCGAAATGTAATAAATGTGGACAACCTCATTCATCAGAAGATTGTAAACAAAATTCTGGTGTTTGTATTTATTGCAAACAGAAACATAATTCCTTGAAGCAATGTTCAGTATACATCCAAAATAAAAAAAAATTGAATCAACAAGTTAGAAACAAGAACTCCTTATCTTACGCAGACATAATGAAATCCTCTAATAACTTGACAACTTCCAATTCATTTGAAATTTTACAAGATGAAGATGACAATAGTTTTGATGTTCAACAGGATTTTGTTTACAATCCTCCCAAAAAGAGAAAAAAAAATTCTACCAATTCACCCCAATTCAGCAATGTTCTTTATGAGCCTCAACCTTCAACTTCATATAACAAACTCTTTCCTTTACTTAGTGAATCTTCTTCTAAGAATATCCCAGGTTTTCAAAAAATCAGTTCTGATGATTCAGTTAATAAAAAAGAGCAAAATTCAAATGACAATTCCACCAATAACATCCTTAAAACATTGGAAGAGTTAGTAGACTTTTTGGATTTCAGTGATTTTTGGAAAAAAAATTATTAAAAAGATTTTACCATTTTTGGCTTCTTTATTGGAAAAATTGAATTCATTTGGACCCCTCATTGCTTCCTTATTCTCATTTTAATGGCTACGAACAATTCGAATAGTTTAAATATTTTACAATGGAATTGTCGCAGCATTCTTAATAAAATTGACAGATTAAAAGCCTTGATATTTAATCATAATTTAGACATTTTTTGCTTAAATGAAACTTGGTTAGTTGATTCTAAATATTTTCGTATTCCACAATTCAAAATTATTCGGAAAGATCGTGATGTTGCATATGGAGGAGTATTGATAGGTATTAGAGATAACATAGAATTTAAATATTTAGATTTACCAGTGCAATCGCAAATTGAATATTTAGCTATTTCAATCAAAAAGAATGCATTTGTATTCTCAATTATTTGTTTCTATATTCCTCCTAATGCAAGCTTTACTCTTTCTCAACTCAAAGCTATTTTAGCCCAAATTCCAACTCCTTTTTATATATTAGGTGATTTTAATGCGCATAATGTGGCATGGGGTAGTTCCAGATCTGATGGACGAGGTTGTTTGATGATGGATTTGATTGATGATTTAAATTTAAATATTTTAAATGATGGATCTTTTACCAGGATTGCAGTACCTCCCTTTCATTCTTCTTGTGTAGATTTATCACTTTGTTCCAGTACATTATTTATGATGTCTACTTGGAAAATTATAAATGACCCTAATAATAGTGATCACTTACCTATTCTAATAAACTTTCAAAATGTTATAGACAATCATGACCAATCATCACAAGAAATTGTACTTGATTTATGTAAGAATGTAGATTGGATGAAATTTGCTGATTTAATATCTTCTGCCAACAATTTCTCCAATCGAAAAATATAATAAATTTTTAGGTTTACTAAATGACAGTTTACTCAGATCACAGAAAAAGAAAGTTATTTCAAGTACTTTTAATAGAAAACGTCCTTCATTCTGGTGGGATAATGAATGTTCGACTGCATTAAAAAATAAATCCACTGCATTCAAAATTTTTCGTAAATTTGGTAGTCGGGAGAATTATTTTGCATATTGCAAAGCTGAAGCATTGTTCACAAGAATAACTTAATTTAAAAAAAGAAATTACTGGAAAAATTTTATTCAAGGTCTTGATAAGGAGACTTCATTAACTACTTTATGGTCTGTTGCACGAAATTTAAGAAATTTTGACTCTTCTTCTCCTACTATTCTAGAATACTCAGAAGATTGGGTTAATCAGTTTGCATCCAAAATTTGTCCTGATTTTGTACCTACTAAAATTAACTATAAAAGTAAATCTTTAAATTATTTTCCGGATCTTTGTATTCCATTTACCTTAGAAGAGCTTAATTTAGCTTTATCACTCACTAAAAATACTTCTCCTGGCATTGACAATATAAAATTTATTGTGCTTCAAAATTTACCAGATGATAGAAAATTACATTTACTGACATTATATAATACTTTTATTGCTGAAAATATTATTCCTCCTGAATGGCGCTTAATTAAAGTGGTTAGTATTTTAAAATCTGGTAAAGATCCATCATTAGCAGAGAGTCGTAGACCAATTAGTTTATTATCATGTTTGCGAAAACTTATGGAACGTATGATTTTAAATCGTTTAGAACTGTGGGCAGAGAGCAATCAAATTTTTTCTGCCTCACAATTTGGTTTTAGAAAAGGTCGTGGAACTCGCGACTGTACATCAATTTTAGCATCACAAATTCAACTTTCATTCAACAGAAAACAAGATGTCGTTTCTACGTTTCTTGATGTTTCGGGTGCATATGATTCTGTTTTGATTGATTTACTTTTTAATAAAATGAACCATTTGAAAATTCCGAACATGATTTCAAATTTCATATATAATTTATTTTCATTAAAAATTATGCATTTTTTCCATAATGGGTCTTCCAAAATTATTCGTTATAGTTGTTTCGGTCTTCCACAAGGATCTTCCTTGAGTCCTTTTTTATATAATCTTTTTACTTCTGATATGGCTGCAATAATTCCAAATGGATGTCATTTAATACAATTTGCTGATGATAATGTTTTATCAATTAGCGGCAAAAATAGGGAAATTATTCGTCATTTCATGCAATGCTCCTTGAATAATATTGATGCTTGGGCGTTTGACAATGGCTTCACTTTTTCAACTTCACAAACAAAATATATCATATTTTCGAGGAAACGTTTTTCCTCAAATATTTGCTTATATCTGAATGGCCATGAAATTGATCAGGTTGATGAATATAAATATCTTGGTATTTGGTTTGATTCAAAATTAAACTGGGCTAGCCACATTTTATACATTCAAAAAGTTTGCTCAAAAAGAATTAATTTTCTTCGTACCATCACTGGTACTTGGTGGGGTGCTCATCCTTCTGATTTGATCACACTTTATAAAACAACTATTAGGTCAGTAATGGAATATGGATGTTTCACTCTTGGAAGTGCTGTTCAAACTTATTTTTCAAAATTGGAAAAAAATCAATTTCGTTGTTTGAGAATTTCTCTAAAACTCATGAATTCTACGCATACCCAGTCCATTGAAGTGTTAGCAGGTGTTGAATCCCTCAAAATTCGTTTTCAAAAATTAAACTGTAAATTTTTAGTACAATGTTATTCAAATAATCATCCCATTATTAATATTTTACAATCGCTGTTTGAAATCAATCCCTCTAGTAGGATACTAAATTCTTATGTGTACTGCTCTACCCTAAATATAGATCCTGCTTCAACAGTTAAATTTCATAATTACAAAATTGATATTCATACCTTTCATCCTAATATTGATTTTTCTCTATATGAAGAAATAAAACAAATTCCAAAATTAGAATATCCTCATTTCGCTAATTATTTATTTGAACGGAAATTTATGGGTATTAATCGTGACCAATTTTATTTCACTGATGGATCTGTAAACCAAGACGGTGTAGGTTTTGGGGTACACAACTTGAATTCAGCTCATTTCTTCAAATTACGTGGTCCTTGCTCTATTTTTATTGCTGAATTAATTGCAATATATTTTGCATGTATTTTGATAAAAGATTGTACTCCAAATTTATTCATTATATGTTCTGATAGTATGAGTTGTCTCCGTGCATTAAATTCGAATAATTTTAATGTCAAAGCTCATCACATATTTTTGGAACTTAAACAAATATTATTAGATTTACACTCTCAAGGGTTTTTGATTAAATTAGTTTGGATTCCTTCACATTGCAATATTTATGGTAATGAGCAAGCTGATTCTTTGGCCAAATTAGGTGCTACTCGGGGAATTATTTTTGATCGCAATATTTCGCCATCTGAGTATTTTACCGAATTAAATAAGTATTGTTTGGATAACTGGCAAATTTTTTGGCATTCTAGTGAAAAGGGACGTTGGTGTCACTCCATTTGTCCTACTGTTAAACACTTTCCTTGGTATAACCATATGAATGCTAGTAGAAATTTTATTTGCTGCTTTTCAAGATTGATTTCGAATCATTACAATTGTAGAAGTCATTTATACCGTATCAATATAAATGATTCAAATTTATGTGATTGTGGGGAATTTTATGAGGACATTGATCACATTATACTATTTTGTTCAAGGTTTATTTTGCCAAGAAATAAATTTTTCAAGAATTTACAAAATTTTAACCATCCCATTCCTGAATCTGTTCGAGATATTCTTGGAAGTAAACAGTTTCCGATATTCAAATTACTGTATGATTTTTTACTTGAAATTTCATATACTGTTTGATTCTGCCTTTGTATTTTTTTCTTTTTATTTTTATTTTCAGTATTCAAAATTCGATTCCGATGACGATTCCTCTTTGCCGGCTTGGTTAGGATATTTGAAGATTCTGGCTTAGTTATGGATTGATTCCGCAAGAGCCTTTAGTTTTAAGTTATTTATTGTAATGTTTTGGAAAAGAAGAAGAGGTTTTGTGCCTCTTTGAGAGAGATTTCAAAGATGGAAATCACTCAAAGGGGTTTTTCCCTCTTCCAAATTTTTAGTTAAAAATAAATAATAATAATAATAATAAGTTAATATATTTTTTCGATCTGCTTTTTTGAAGCTTTTGAAATAATTTTGGAGATGCCAATTTGTAATTTTCCCAGGAATTTGAACAAAATCTTTTTCCGGCGTTTTTTAAAAACTTCAGCTTTAGCGTATGACGCATCACACTCTTGAAAAGTACTACTCGCACGCTTGGAATATTTCACTCAGCGGTATCTGCGTATCTATGCTCACTTTACTATCTATATGTTCTACTCATTACCACACATCAGTAACATTCAACAAGAGTGGGTATTGAAGGAAATGGAGACCAAAGTTTGCCACTTTTGCTAGAATAGGATTGAACTCAAACTTTAAAAATTTCAATATATTTGAAATTAGTCATCTAGCAATGAAATTTCTGACAGTACATTTTTTGTTAGGCTTATTATCCGAGGAAGCTTCGAGGAACAACTGTAATGCGCATTTGACAATTACTTGTACTTTCGCATGTATACATATGGAGTAATATGCGTACAATTGCCTATGTTATGTAACAATGTCAAGCATCAATGCAATATAGCCAAAAAATATAAAACCCGTCACAGATATGTATTTGATATTTGAAATTACGCGATGTTAGGCAAAGTTGTGAATTTTACCATTATCTATTACTTTGTAGAACACGAGTAACTGTAGGTTTAAAACCGAAAAAGTTATTGAGACATAACTTTTTTCAATAGACCGTCAGAAATAAGAAAGCAACGTATCTTGAAAAGTGACGGAGTTACGAAGTTTGCGTCTTAGACAAAGTTATTTAGAATCCCATTTTGTACAGTTGATGCGAAAACATCATCCTTGTATCTTGATAAATTTTTCACTTTTAGGGGGATTGATCAAATTTCCCAATGGTTCAACAGAAGCGCGTTATCGTAATGAAAAACTTCTTTGAAGACGCCATGATGCAACTGAGCAATATAATAGTTGAATTCTTAGCATTCAAAGTAAGAAATCATTAGCATCATTATCAATCTTCATCTGACTGTGTCGTAATGAAGTAAAAAAATCATACGCAAAAAAATGCGAATTACAAAAAAAAAAAAACAACAATCGTCAAAATTGAAACTAAACATGTAACTTAAAGCTAATGTTTCAGTCGGTTTAGTTTATGGAAGTGCATCGTGAAGCGTTGCTGCATGGAAGCCAAGCAAGTATTGAAATCAAACAAATAAGCAACTTCGTTGAAAGTTGTCGACATAGATCGTAGAGTCCGTGTTGTCCGTAACGACTGTTTCGCCGATCCATCCACAAAGTGTCCTGTCTTCGAAGCGATTTTGCAGGAGGGTACATATTAATCTGAGATACGAGTGCCGATGAATCCATGCTACCCTTCAAGATCTAAGCAATGTACATGACCTGTGCGGAATGACGTTTCATTAAGAGTCAGTCCCAAGAATCTGGTAGCGGCCGACTTAGGGAGTTAAACATTGATCCACGCGCCAAGGTAGATTTCGCAGGGCATAACGCACGACTTCTTTTGTACATTTTCAATGCGTTCTGTTCAGGTGTACTGGAAGAAGCACCATCAATGACGGAAAACTCAAGTATTGAGCACCCTAATAGTGAAGTCAAGTAGTGGGGATCTTCGAACTCTTATTTAGTAATACATCAAATTCAAGATTAAACTGAATCAACAATATTTCTCCAAAATACACGGTTCGTGGCTGCCGTTCCCCATCCTCGGTCACGCAAGATGCTCGCGAAGTCACGCTCCACCTGATCCGCCCATCGTGCTTTCTGCGCTCCACGCCTTCTGGTGTCGCCAACTGGATCTGTTGCGAACACAAACTTTGTAGGATTGTTGTCCGGCATTCTTGCAACATGCCCAATGTTTCGGCCAGGATGTCTTAGCGGCCCTACGCTGTGTACTTTTATTAACCAAGGGGCACCGGGCGACGGAGAAGATTTACTACGATTTATTCGCACTACCGAGTGGCAATGATATGACGAAACACAATACAGTTGTCCATTTTCAATCGACTTTTGGGCGGCTTCCTCTATTTGGAGCCACCATAGTGCCCGCCAGTATTGACACTACAGCTATTTCCACTAGAACTGTATAATTACTATTGCCACCGGTGCTACTGCTGTTATTACTATTATTGTTTGTGTTACTGCTACTACTTCCGCTGCTATAATCAGATCCTTCAGTTCCGGAACTGACACCACCTCCGGTACTACTGGCCATGGAGGTGCATCTATAAGTCGTATGTAATACAACAAATAGGGCTCCCTCGGCGATTTCGGGTGCAAGACATTGTTCTCGGAAATGGACTTAACCGTGCTGTCGTCGGACCGGAACCAGCTACCGTAACTAGCATGGAAACGTTAGTAATGTAACAACCGTTGTGGTACACCACGGCAAACAGCTTATATTGCTTCTGCTTGGCAGTGTACGATTTGCCCTTCGAGGACATCAGTTTTGAATCGATTTTCAATTCGATCGGGAATTCCATCGTATCCTTCAGATTTCGGCCACCTTCTGGATGCTGAGTTCGCCGTAAAGTGCAGCGAGCTTGTGGTTCGTCCTTCTACGCCACACACCGTTCTCCTGCACACCGCCGAAGATCGTCCTTAGCACGCGTCGCTCGAAAACTCCGAGTACTTGCAGGTCCTCCTCGAGCATGGTCCATGTCTCGTTCTCGTAGAGGACCACCGGTCTTATTAGCGTTTTGTACATGGTGCATTTGGTGCGTGGGTGAATCTTTTTCGACCGCAGTTTCTTCTGGAGCCCGTAGTAGGCCAGATTTCCGCTGATGATGCGCCTCCGAACTTCACGGCTCACGTTGTTGTCAGCCGTCAGTAAGGATCCGAGGTAGACGAATTCCTCCACCATCTCGAAGGTATCCCCGTCTATCGTAACATTACTACCCAGACGGATCCGGTAGTCTTCGGTTCTGCCTACCAGCATGTACTTTGTTTTTGAGGCATTCACCACCAGTCCGAGCTTTGCTGCTTCGCGTTTTAGGCAGGTGTGCAGCTCTGCCATCGTTCCTAATGTTCTGACGATAATGTCCATGTCGTCCGCAAAGTATACAAATTGACCGGATTTTGTGAAAATCGTTCCCCGGCTGTTGAGCCCGGCTCGTCGCATCACACCTTCCAGAGCGATGTTGAAGAGTAGGCATGAGAGTCCATCACCTTGTCGCAGTCCCCGGCGAGATTCGAATGAACTAGATAGTTCACCCGAAACCCTTACGCAGTTGTACACACCGTCCATCGTTGCTTTAATCAGTCTGGTCAGCTTCCCAGGAAAGCCGTTTTCGTCCATGATTCTCCATAGCTCTGCGCGGCCGATACTGTCGTATGCCGCTTTGAAGTCGATGAACAGGTAATGCGTTGGGACCTGGTATTCACGGCATTTCTGGATGATTTGCTGTACGGTGAAGCTCTGGTCCGTTGTCGATCGGTCGTCGATGAAGCCGGTTTGATAACTTCCCACGAACTCATTCGTTTTGGGTGACAAACGACGAAAAAAGATCTGGGATAGCACTTTGTAGGCAGCATTTAAAATAATGATCGCTCTTAAGTTCTCACATTCCAAATGATCGCCTTTCTTGTGAATGGAGCAGATTACCCCTTTCTTCCACTCCTCCGGTAGCTGATCGGTTTCCCAATTCCTGCCTATCAACCAGGTGCAGAGAGGTGGCTAACTTTTCTGGGCCCATCTTGCTCCGTTGCCGTGGTCTCCCGTGCCTACGTTCTCCACGCCACACATTGGAGTAAATCACATCGAAACCTGATCATAAGTAGAAAAACTCATAATGAATCAATTGGGTTTTCCGTTGTGTTTTGGTCAAGTGTACTTTTCATGTAATCGTTTGACAGCTAAGCAGTGTCCAAATGTTTTTTTTTTCTCTCTTTATTAAGGAGATTTTCAACCCAGGGCTGGTTCATCTCCGGTTATTAAGATACAAATAGTCCAGTTTGGTACATAATAAATATTACATAATCACTTTTTTGATTTTGATGTGGAAGAACTACTTCTAGTTATACGAGTGTAGCTGCAATCGCGCACAATTTCCTCGGCCTGTTTCGATCCTACGGGAACACACTTCTTCTTTGGTTCGTTTGTATTGGTCCTTGACAATCGCCGTTTGTTCGTCTCCGTTTCCACCGTCGAGCTGCCGGTGTCATCGGTGCCGTCATTGTCTTTGTCGTTCGTGCTCTCCACATCTGCATGTTCCTGAGTGACAACAGCAACTGCTTCTATTGTTTCGGTTTGTAGTGGGGCTGCTGCTTGTGCAGATACCGTTTGTACTGCTGATTTTGCTACATTGGTAGATGATGGTGTCGGCCCAGTAAGAGCAGGAAAGTCATTCAAATTGAATAACGTTGATTGCGGTTCTGATGCTTTTTGTTGTACTTTGTCGGGACACCTTTGCTGCGGATGTGCCTTTCCTTGGCAGAAACGGCAACTCTTCTCTTGGTTTGGGTAGGTGATTGAAGTCAATTGTCCTTCGATTTCTATGAATGACGGAATTGGTTTAGTGAGGTGCATCCTCAACACACGCACTCCATTTGGGATCCCAGGAAAGTAATTTTTCCAACGCTCCCTGCTGATAGAGAGCACCACGCCGTAACGTTCCTCCATATGCTTCTTTACTGCGGTATGTGGAATGTCAGTGGATAGGTCATGACCCCGAACGGTAATAGCAGCATCATCCACATACACTGGGATTTTGATATTTCTGCCTTCATATGGGATAACGTGTTGGCAGTTATGCACGTTCTGGTATTGTCTGGCCAAACTATCGCTAGCCATTTCGATCAATACACAGTTTCGTATGTATTGCAACTGAATTGTTGTAACATCTTTTAGTTGCAGTTTCATGTCCTCGCACAAAAACTTCTCAACCTTGGCTATCTCGGGACGCACGGGGAGGACACTAAAGTCCACGACTAGAATGTTTTTACGAGCCGCCGCCATTGTGATGAGCACTTCGAAATCGCGAGAGATGAATTACACACGTCTGTTGTCTACAGCTGCTGACTGTCAACTGCGTCCAAATGTTTTGTTTATACTTATCAGAAGAGGTTTAGTGAAGCTTTTTTTATTTTATTTTTTGTCTGTATTAACGAGATTTTTAACCCTACACTAGTTCATCTCGGGACCCACGCTTTACTTCCCTTCCGAAGGAAGAACCCACATTTTTGTGAGTATGTCGGGTGTGGGATTCGATCCCAGGTCCTCGGCGTGATAGTCTTGTGTTCTAACCACCACACCAGGCTTGCTTCACCTTTTTCTATTTTTATTTCTGTGTTTTTTATATTATGCTAATTCTACACTTTTTGTTTAGTGAAGCTGAATTTTAGACGTTTTTTTTATAGTACTCACTGCGCGTGCAAGTTTCGACCGTACAAAGTGAATAAAATTGATTATCAATCAATTCTTCGATGCAGTTTGTCAAAAAGGGTTATGTTGTTATTCTGTTTAGGTTTCATACAAATTGACGTTAAGTTTTCCATACAATATATGGAAAATAATGAAAAAAATATTTGATGGAATCCTTTACCGTACATTCAAAATGAAATAAGTTGATTTCCGGCTGATTCCGGGAAATCTTTTTTCAGTGTATAATAAAACTATTGTTCCTCTTTCAAATGCAGAAAAAAAACCTTCTGGATGTTTTCAGTATCAAAAGTTGCAACACTTTGAAAAAAATCGAAATAATTATATTATTATATGATATTATTTGCTTAGAAACACTATTTGGCCCTCTCAAGATATTTTTGCTGGAAACTAGAATTCAACAGCTTTCAAGCAAAAAAAAGTATAAAATCGGTCATTTGGTGCAAAAGCTAAGATTTCTTGAAAAAAAAAAGTTTTGAAAAATCTTGATTTTTACAATCATAAAATTGGTCACCCTAATGACGAAACAAAGCAGATACGGGTCCAATTATTTTCGATAAACTACAAAACCACCAAGGATCACGATGTTCGGAGATACACTATAAGATTGAGACAGGCATTAGTTTACCAGATGTGATTTAAATTGGTTGTTTCAGTACATGAAAACTCAAAATTATAAAGACGACTTCGCTATTTATTTAATATTTAGTAGCTGTTCCAGCAATCATCCTTCTGCCTGCCTATATACAGTATACTGCGTTTTTTTGGCATGCAGCCCTGTAGAAAGTTGCCTAGCAAAATGGAATTTCAAACTTTCTCGTTTTCGTTGCGTTCCCGGTAGATTTTCCCTATCATTTTTTTCGTACGAACACGTCAGAGCCCTGCACGAATGAAACACTGAAAGAATTGTGTAGATCCGTTGACTTGTTCCCGAGCCTATTCGTGACATACAAACACCATTCCATTTTTATTTATAGGGTCAAATGGGGTAAAACGCAATTTTTCAAACTTTCATCGTTTTCAATGATAATTAGCCTCAATTGTTGGACTTTCAAAGTGGCAACAGCAACTAGACAATATTTGCTCGATACTTCAGCGAAAATATTCACTAAACTATTGAGTATTCATCGATTTTAAGCGACTTTAAAAACTGGTTCGAAAAACGGAAGTGATGTAAAAAGCCCATCTGCCATGGGGTAAGATGCCACTTCATGAAAACATTCAAAAATTACGTCCATCAGTTTTCCGGCATTTCCGACTCCTTTTCCGCCCTCTGACTCCCTTTTTTCGTATATTCAATAAATGGAGTGTTACCTTCCTCCCCGCAAAACGATAGTCGTCATATTTGAATTACCCCTAACATGGAAAGCGTAGACATCAACAACCATGCGCCTCCATGTGTCCCTCAATCTCGTTGGAAACACTTGGCTGGTAATAAAATCACCAGAAAACCTTAATTGCAAACACGAAAAACCGGAAGTTGCCAATTTTCATTGGGAAATCAATAGATTTTTCGTGGGTTTGGTGGTCTAGCTTCTAGAAGAATGTTCGATGCAAACATATCTTGACACCTATAGTAATGATCAAGTCCCATTCAGGAATGATTTTATGTGTTGGGCCATTTTACCCCATCTTGGCATTTTGGGCTTTGTTCCCCTATAGATTTAAATATCTGGGTTAGTTTGAACAAGCGAAGTGAGGAGAAATATCGGAGGAATAGACGTCGCTTCCAAAGACGACTGCCTGGTGAAAATGGTGAAAGTAAAGGTAGATTCAATGTCTAAAGCCCATGTATCCATACTTCCCAACCGATAAAGGCATTTATTACACATTTACATTTGCATTTTTTGTGACAGAAAATCCTCTCTGAAAGGATTCTTTTAAATGCTTTCACGTGTGTGCAACCAAAGGAAACCAATAAACAACCTGCCGGTGTGCATGGTGTGCGGGCACTGTTGTCCACCGGCTTTGGCTCGTCACGGTACTCATCACGTTTACTTTGTGGATAGAAATGGTTACACGAACCAACACGCAGCACTGTGGCGTGTCATCGTGTGTGGAACAGTTTAAAGTGTTTGCGATTACGAAATCGACACCCATCGTAACCATTCCGACTAATCACGAGACTTATCCGCTTCATTTTCACGCGATGAACCTGAACAAACACGGGGCTTACTATGTAGCTTTGATCGTTTGTGAATGAACCCTGGAGGATTATCGCATTTGTTTCATTCACCTGGTGACCCAGTTGAAAATAGGTCAAACTAAAACCGATTCAACCGTTTTGAAATCGATACATATATCATACCAGTGAACCGTTCAGACGCCTTTCCATACCCCGAGCCAACTCACCTTATTGAGCACAGCGGTGGCCAGCAGCTGTTCGTACTTCTTGGGGCTGAAGTACGGCAGATGCTCCTCCGGTCGCAACGGGAAGCCACTGTGGTTCAGCAGCCCCGGAAGTTTGGCGACCTCATCCAGGATCTTCTGCAGCATCTTACGCAGTTCGAAGTGCGTATCGCTCGGGCTGCTCGGCTCGGTTTGGCCTTCGATCAGTGGCAGATCTGAAATTGACAACGGAGGGAACCATTAGGGCTTGCGAATAGGTTGGGAGGTTAATTAAGAATCATGCACACTGTGGGGTGAGTTAATGAAACACGTGACGTAGGTTCTGTAATGGAGATGCGAGGTGGTTGACCTCTACACGTCCCATTCTAGAGTGGTGCGATAAATTGTGTGTTTTTGTCGTGATGGAAGTGTAATGTAATTGCGCGGTGATGACATGCAAAAGGGGTTACGACGGTGAGTGAGTACAGGCTCAAGTATCGTGCAGAGAAGTAAAGTGAATTGTAAACAGCATCGTGTGGTAGTGTTCAACGGAGAGACTAAAGCGTTCCGAGTCGTAGAAAGAGGGAAAATTACGCGACAGCTTTTAACGATACCTATATAAATATGGGGTTTGAAATTTCTTAGATTGAAATATTGAAATACTCTCGACTTCAACTGAACTTCCATACATATTTGAAAGTAATTTTCATTGTATAGTTTGTGATTGGGTTAGACATTAGTATACAATTTTCACCTTACGGTTGCTGTCGAAGTACGTATCTAACTAGAAAATAATAGCATGAAACGAGCTCACCATTTTCTAGACCATCCCCAATCAACAATTTTCAATGTCCGATTTCAGTCTTAATGTAGTCCTAAAAGTTCTACTGTTTCTATGAGAATCCTGAAAATGTTGCTAATATCCGTTAGATTTTCAGTTTTTGGTTTGATTTATCTACAGGAAAACAAAATAGGGGAACTTGCCTATTTTCGGCAGTTTTGTTCTCTTCGTCATGGGGGGTTTTTTGAAACCTGTTGATCTCAAAGTTGGCCTCAAATCCTTCCCAACCTAGCTGAGTTATGTGCCCAAATTTCAGGCAATTTGGCCCACAAAAACCCCCCTTGACGAAGAGAACAAACCTGCCGATAATACCCTTTGTCACCCTACTATGACACCATTCTTAAATTCAGGATCAGCTGAACCGCATTTTCAATCCTACAAATCTGCATCATTTGCCGGAATACAGTGGGGACCCGATTTTGTCAGCTTTTTGATCCGATTTTGTCAGCCTTTTTGAAGTAGAAAAATAAATGCGGTTTTCATTTAGGGTCTGTGTCAATTGGCGAATTAAAATTAATTTTTACTTAAATTTGACAGTTTAACACTTAAACTTGACAGTTCTCCTAAGGAAATAATTATCGAACTGTCAAGTTTAAGTGAAAATTAATTTTAATTCGCCAATTGACACAGACCCTTAGGGTCTGTGTCAATTGGCGAATTAAAATTAATTTTTACTTAAATTTGACAGTTCAACACTTAAACTTGACAGTTCTTCTAAGGAAATAATTATCGAACTGTCAAGTTTAAGTGAAAATTAATTTTAATTCGCCAATTGACACAGACCCTTAGTCATACAATTTTATAATCAACTAGCTGTCCCGGCAAACGTCGTACTGCCTGCCTACTGTGTTTTTTGACATGCAACTCTACAGAAAAATGACCCGCAAAATGGAATTTCAAACTTTCTCGTTTGGATGAGTTCCCGGTCGATTTCTACAATTATTTTTTCTTACGAATCCTGTACGAATGAAACACTGAAAGATTGGGGTAGATCCGTTGGCCCGTTCTCGAGCCTATTCGTGACATACAAACACCATTCCATTTTTATTTATATAGATATTAAGCAGTTGATGTCTTCAGGCGTCATAGAAAAAATACGCAATGAACAAAGCTCGTGTAACTTTTGAAAATGACCAAACTTTTTTTTTTGCAAACTAACACATTTATGCCATTTTAGCACCCAACCCTAGCCAATGTTTCAAACCAATATTGTTTTAAATTGCTAAAAAATTTCTGGTTTCTCTCTCTCTTTTTGGCGTAACGTTTAAACTGAGAGACAGCCTGCCCCTCAGCTTAGTATCTTATGAGAACTTTCACAATTTTTAACTGAGATCCCCCACTGCCAATGTTTATTTTGAATATGTACAGTTGTGTTCATAAAAATAGCAGTGACAGCCGTTTTCCATACAAAATGGCCAACTTTGACATATTGTAACTTTGATCTCATATGAGCGATTGAGCTGAAAATTTGACAGCGAACTACAAATATGTTGAATATTGTTGTAGTGAAATCTGAGAATTTTCGAAGTACGTGGAAAAAAGTTAAACATAAGAGAACAAAGTTACAGCAAGTCAAAGTTGGCCATTTTGTATGGAAAACGGCTTTCACTGCTATTTTTTTTTTGAACACAGCTGTATATCGTGTGGTAGTCTTGAAGATATTTTATACGCATGGCAGTTAAGGTAATGTCGATTATGAAACGGACTCTGGGCTAACCGGGAATCAAACTCGCCACCCTCAGCATGGTTTTGCTGATTACACGTGGGCTTAACGACTGTTCTTCTTAACATTCTCTGGAACAGAAACAGAACAAACAATAAACGCTGCCTGTTGGTGTGATTACAAGTCAACCAATTTACTTATTCTTCCCGGCATCTCTGGGATTCCGCCAGGTTTGCTTGTTAGCCTAACAATGTTAGGATTGCACCAGATATTTATTATGAGATTTGTGTTGTACAGTTCCTGGTTGTATTGCTTCAACAAATACTGTCGGAATTCATCCAGGGGTTCATCCATTAGAGACCCTTAAAGAATTCGAAGTGGAATTCCCCAAAAATTCTTGCTGCGATTCCTTCAAGAATTTTTGCTTGGTTTCTTCAAGAATTCTGCCTGAAGATTGTAAAGGAATTCGGGGATTTTATAACGATTCATTCAGATGTGTCCCTTAATTTTTTTCAGGCATTCTTCCTGTGATTTCTCCATAAGCTTTTCTTGAGATTCCTGAACTCTTGTTAGAATTTTGCTGGAATTCCTGCAGGACTTTTTCCAAAAAAATCTACATGAACTCCCAGGGGTTTCTCCAAGGATTCCTCCAACAATTGCTACGTGGATTTATCCAGGGATTGTCCTAGCAATTCTTTCAAGACATTCTGCTGGGACTTCTCCATACATATCTGCTTTGATAGTCCAGGAACTTCTGCTGGAGTTCCTCCAAGATTTTTTTCTGGAAATTTCTATAAGAACCCTTTCAAATATTTCCCTAAGAATTGTTCATGCATTTTTCCTCTTATACCCCAGGGATTCCTTCAGGAATTCCTGCTGAGATTCCTCTAGAAATTATTGCGGGTATTCCTGTAGGACTTCATCCAGTAATTTCTACAGGAACTCCTCTAGTGATGTACTCAGAGAATTCTGTATATAGATATTTCTGCAATAATTCCTATATGAATTACTCTGTGCATAAGTCAATGATTAAATCTACGGAAGGCATAAATTCCCCAAATGGAGGAGAATGTGCGCTTCCCAAGTAACACATCGAAACAAGTTGCAGCTAAAAATATGTTAAAATATGTTACATAAAAGTTATTCGAAAACATCCCTAGTAAAAAAAAATAGTTTTCACAAGTTTTTAGAGAACATGTTCATTCAAAATAATGTTTCCAATATGTTTTTTGAAAACAAACTCTGTAATTATGTGTCTCGCCACAATAGGCAACGGTTTTGTTACTCAAGTTTGTTAAATATGTTGTAGATTAGTTTTATCAACCACACGTATAACATGATTCCTTCATAATATGAAATACGCACAAATGTTTGTTTACATTCGCTCGTGAACACGAAACCCATCAGATCAAAATATTTCCACTGTTTGGTTCAGCGAGAGGAGATTCCGCTTGGAGCAGATGGATTTGTGGATGTTCTCCTCCAGCTTTGGGCCGCTATTGATCCCGCACATTCCGCGAGCCATCGTCAATCACCTGAAATATCTCGTCAGTTATCCTCAGTCTCCCGCACTCGCTGGAAGGCATCACACTGCCGCAACGCTTATCTCTTCCTTCTTCTTTTACTTTTGTTATGTTGCTGGGAAACGTCGTCTTCTCCGCTTCAGCGTACGAGCGGAGATGCATTTATGTTTTTGCCTTTCTCGTGCACCAAGGTGTACCGAAAGGCTATATGTTCACTCCAAAAACGAAAATTTGATAGAGCCTCCGGAGGGGTCAAGTCTTATATACGAATCGACTCAGCTCGACGAATTGAGGTGATGTCTGTGTGTGTGTATGTATGTGTGTGTGTATGTATGTGTGTGTGTGTGTATGTGTGTATGTGTACAAAAAAACTCACATCACTTTTTGGCAGTAAACCTCAACCGATTTTAATGACCGACGGTTCATTCGACGCGGAACCTGGTCCCATTGTTTCCTATTGAAAACGGTTCAGATCGGTCCAGCCGTTTCGGAGTTATGGCCATTTAGGTGTTCCGGACCGGTACCCCAGGAAGGGGCCAGCTATGAAAACTCTAAAAAACCATCCATGCGGCACATCAAACTACAGAATTTTCGATAACTTGATGAATGGTAAGCAGAAAATTAGTCTCAGACCATATCTGAACCGGTAGTGTCCCGGAACCGGTTCCGGGTGTTCCGCCGGAAGTGGCCAAACATAAAAGTGAACTAATCCCATGCATGCGACATATCAAACCGCAGCTTTTTCGATAACGCGATGAACAGTAAGCAGGAAAACTTTCTCAGACCATATCGGAACCGGTAATGTTCCGGAACCGGTTCCAAATGTCCCGCCGGAGGTGGCCAAGTATAAAAGTTAACCAAACCCATGCATGCGACATATCAAATAGTGCCTTTTTTGATATCCTGATGTACAGTAAGCAGAATAATATTCTCGGACCATATCTGAACCGGTTGTGTTCCGGAACCGGTTCCGGGTGTCTCGTTGGAAGTGGCCAATATAAAATTGAACTAATACCATGAATGCGACATATCAAACCGCAGCTTTTTCGATAACCTGATGAGCAGTAATCAGGAAAGCATTCTCAGACTATATCTGAACCGGTAGTGTCCCGGAACCGGTTCCGGGTGTTCCGCCGGAATTGGCCAAACATAAAAGTGAACTAAACCCATGCATGCGACATATCAAACCGCAGATTTTTCGATCACGCGATGAACAGTAAGCAGGAAAACTTTCTCAGACCATATCGGAACCGGTAATGTTCCGGAACCGGGTCCAAATGTCCCGCCGGAGGTGGCAAAGTATAAAAGTTAACCAAGCCCATCCATGCGACATATCAAATAGTGGCTTTTTTGTTATCTTGCTGAACAGTAAGCAGGGAAATATTTTCAGAACATATCTGAATCGGTAGTGATCCGGAACCGGTTCCGGGTGTCCCGCCGGAAATGGCCAAATATAAAAGTGAACGAAACCCTTGCAATCGAAACATCGAATCGCGGATTTTTAGGTGTTTTGATTTGGCAAAAAAAAGTTTCTGGCCATATTGGGGACAACCGGTAGTGTTCCGCAACCGATTACGGTTGCCCTATCGGAAGTGGTCAAATGTAAAGGAGAATCAAACCCATAAATTCGACACATTAAATGACTTTTTAGGTAACCTGATGAACAGTTAACAAGAAAAAAAAATCATAGACCATACTTTGGAAAACCAATAGTGTGCTGAAACCGGTTCCAGGTACCCGACGGAAATGGTCGAATGTAGAACAGAACCAAACGCATACACGCAGCACATTAAGAACAGACTTATTAGAATCCCAAAATGGCCGACTTTGGCACCTACTCACGATTTTGAGCGCAAATCTCTTCGTAAACAAAACTAGCGCACCTGATCTTCTTATTTGAAGCTTATTACAAGTGAGCAAGAATAGAATAATAAAATGCAATGTTGTTTGAAGCTTGCTTCTTGAGATTTGTGTGTCTGAAGTTCTGATGCACTTTTGAAGCGGGATTTCAATACGTTTGTCCTTAAATAACGGCATCTTCGATAACGCGAAGAACGATCAGCAAGAAAATAGTCTCAGGCCACATTTACCGGTAGTGTTCCGGAACCAGATTCGAGTGCCACGCCGGAACTGGCGAAATGCACAAATGAACCAAACCCATGCATGAATTACATAAATTTGCGACTTTTTAGGAAAACTGATTAACAATTTGCATGAAACTAGTCTAAGACCACATCAGGGACAATCGGTAAATGGTGAAATGTGAACCGAAACTGGTAAAATGTGAAATTCGACAATGAGTGTTGTCAAATTACCTGCGTAAACTTTTAATTCGATAAACTAACTCTATTTTAATTTTGTTTAGATTGTATGATTTGTTTTTGAACACAAATCTTACAGATATTGTGGTGGTACGAATTCATTTTACGATTGTTGGCTTCCGAGGTTCACTGCGGTTGATCACCAAACGGATCAGGTGTCGAAAAGCACCAAATTTGAACCTTCGGAAGTGGCAGCTGCACGAGGAGCCGCTGCGGGTGTGAGTAACACCACAATATCGGATCATTCGTATTTACAGTGTATTACACTGTGACATTTGATCATTTTTTAATTCGACAAATGCCGAATGAGCGGGGTACAAATTAAAAAAGTTTCGTATTAAGGACAGACTTGTAAGAATCCCAAAATGGCCGCCACAATGGCCGACTTTGGCACCTACTTACGATTTCGAGCGCACAAATCTCTTCGTAAACAAAACCAGCGCTCCTGATCCTCTTATTTGAAGCTTATTACAAGTGAGCAAGAATAGAATAATAAAATGCAATGTTGTTTGAAGCTTGCTTCTTAAGATTTGTGCGTCTGAAGTTCTGATGCACTGTTGAAGCGGAATTTCAAGACATTTGAGAGGGTCAGAAGCAAAGGGATGTAAGTGACAAAAACTCACTTTCGAGTAAATGAGGTTAAACGTTTTTCACCAATTTTTCATCCCATACAAAATGTATGGGGCTTCCAAATCGACCCAACTTTCTCCGTTTTTTGTAATTTTTCTAATTATCGAAAAAATAATCTCAAAAAAGTTCCTGAAAGCTTGAAATCTGAAGATTTTTTTTATATGCTCAGCTTAAAATCGACAAAATGGTCACTTACACCCCTTTGATTCTGGGCCCCTCATTTGTCCTTAAAGAGTGATGAATACGCGGGGTTTGACAGTACATCAAATAGCAGCTTTTGTGATAATTTCTCCTTCTGGCTTGACGTTCGTATTGGAACTTGGCCTGTCTCACTTCAACTTAGTGTTTCTTAGAGCACTTCCACAGTTATTAATTGAAGGGGTTGTGAGGCAAGTACAATGATACACTATGCCCAGGAAGTCCAGAAAATTTTCCCGACCGGAACGGGAATCGAACCCGTTGTTTCCGGATTGGCGATCCATAGCCTTGACCACTAGGCCAACTGGAGGCCCTTGTTTGATAACACGATGATCGATTCGTAAGAACATAGCTTCAGACCATATTTTAGATAACCGGTAGTGTCCCAAAACCAGTTCTGGGTGTCCCACTGGAAGTGGTCAAATGTAAAAGTGATCTGTATCCATGCATAAGATAAATCAAATCGTGTTTTTTTAGGTAACCTAATGAACGTAAGCAATAAAATAATCTCAGACTATATTTGGTAGACCCGGTGGTGTTTCGGAACCTGTTCCAGTACCACATCGAAAGTAACCAAATGTACCATGCGACACATCCCATCACGGCTTTTTTTATAACCTGAGGAACGGTTAACTAGAAAATAAGCTCATACCACATTAGAGACTACCGGTAGGGTTGCACAACCAGTGTTTGGTGCTTCGCCGGAACTACGAAAATAAATAAAATCAATGCAAGCGATAAATATGAGTAAGAGAACAAAATCTTGACAAATTAAACCCACATACAAACAGACGTCTCACTATACTCACTACGTTCTTGTTTTCAACGGTCAATCAAATATAACATAGAATTTGCAGAAAAAAACTTTATCGAAGATCGCAAATGGCTTTGATAAAATGCTTACTTTTCTTGAAAAATATCAGGATTCAGGAACACTTTGACTTACGTCGACGGAAAGGTCGTGAGAACATATACGACGAGAAAGGCACTATCACCACTAGGTGGATTAATTTGGGTTTTTTTTTCATCCCACTGCGGCGACACAGCGACCAAGAACGGTTCAATTTGATGAAATTTTGCCATTTTCCGTATGTTTACATACGTTATTGTGCAAATCAGCTGACTGATGTTTAGATGCACTCTCAATGGAATGTTAAGATTTTTGTCATATGTTGTTTTCCAATACTTTTGCATGACATATTTTAATTTTAAAGTCGTTCCTTCAAATTGAGTTCTCGCAACGGTGTCACGAACACCAATGCAAATCTACTGGTTGGAAAAACGCTCATGTTGGAACAGCTGATTTTTGTTTACTAAGTTTGACCAGTAACTCAAGTAGTGTTCGTGTGATGCTACGTGTACGTACACGCAAGCAGAAACCACTATAGGCAACAATGCTAGATGTAAGTCACAATGACTTCTGTATAACAAAAACTTTCGCTGCCGTGACAAGTATGCTGTTTAGGCGATGTGTTATGTCAGTTACAGTGTATGTCAACAAATATTCACTATCAAAAGAATGAATAGAAATTATTTGAGAGCAGCATGCGAAAGCTGGCCTTGATGCATGAATATTGTTTACAATAACACCAGAGACAACCAGACATAACATGTGAAATATTTGCCGCAAAACACTTCCTCTTACTACCATATGGGATATCAATGTTCTCCAAAGCATCATGTAGCTTCTGAGAGTCCATAATAATTTAAAATTATTAAGTGAAAGAACATTATTCGAAAAATTGGTGCATTAAAAATATTCGTTAATCAATTATCTTTGTGTTGACTCTACCGAGGAGTACGAATAAAAAAATACGCTGTTGATAAGTTTGTTGAAAATAAAGAATACTAAAAAATCACATGTGAGAATGTTTTTGATTGGCACTGTATATTCTTCGTGCTAGCCTTTTGATGCTACCGCCATATTGATTCAGTCGATCGAGTAGCGCATCAATTTTGTGGGGGTAAAATTCCATTATCCACGGTAAATTTAAAAGCGCACACTTTTTTTGGCCTTGAGATTACTCAACTTTGAATTGTTTTTCAGGTTTCTCCATTAAATTGTTGAGTCTGGTGCATCTCAAGATTTACTTTGCCCTTTTCAGACGAGCTGCTGTCAAGATAAAAAGAATCAGTTATACTTTCATGTATTTGTGTTCTCATAATTACTCTTGTTTGTCAGCTGATGTTCGAATGTTGTATTTTAAAAGTCATAAACACCATAAAAATACTCCCGTCTTTAGGCTATAATATATATTTCATTACATCTTGCTAACATGTTTGTTTGTTTTCATTAAGTTTGTTTCCATTACGTCAAAACTTTTGCAAAACAAAAAACGTGCGCTTTTTCGGTCATGCAAAAGTCATGAAACATGTTGCCGCAACTTTATCCCATGACTGAAAAATGTTTTAGAGAAGTACGAGAAACTTCTCCATAACAAGGTGTGTTGCTTGGGTTGGAGCACTCCTACTGATGAATAAATCAAGCGATTTCCCTAGGGATTTTTTCAAGAATTCCTCTTAGGATTCCTTCAGAGATCCTTCTAGGTAATTCTAAAATTTTCCTGTATTAATGCCTTCAGTTAATACTCATATATGAATTCCTCTAGAGATTTTACTCTGATTTCTCTGTTAGATTTCCCAATTGGGCATCCTCTATGGATTTCCCAGGAATCCCTCTTGCTTCTGAAAGTCCTTTAGAAAATCTTGTTAAAAATTCTCTTGAAATTCGTGCTAGAATTTATCAACCCATTTCTGTTGTGATTTCTCCTTAAACTACTCTAGATATTTACCCAGTACTTTTTTCAGGAATTCCTCCATTAATTTATCAAACAAATTTCTTCAAAGATTGAAGTAGGGCTTCCTCCAATGATTTTATAGAGAATGTTCCAGGAATTCCTCCAGGGACGCCTCTATGGATTTCTACAGAGATTGCAGTAAATATTCTTTCAGAAATTACTTAAGGGATTTATTCAGAGCTCTGTAAAGGTTTTTGCAGAAACATCTTACGGGATTTCTTTCGGGAATGTCCTGAGGGTTACGTTCCGTAATTCCTCGGGTAATTTCTCCAGAAATTCCCTCGAACAATTTTTCAAAGATTTCTCCAAAGATTTTTGAGAGATTAGGCTCCGGAAATTGAAGTGGAAAGGCAGCGGAACCGTAGCCAACTATTTTTGTAAGAGAAATTTTGAAATTTCATATGAATCGTAACACAGCGCTGGAACGCCCCCCCTCATTGGCGTTTCGTAATATTTGAGTGAACCCAAATCAGACCCTCCACACCTATCTCCGTCTCTGACGTGCTCAGAATTATTTTTCATGAATAAAAAAATGATTTTAAAAAATGTCCCGATTTTGTCAGCCCAAAATGCTACCAGAGGCTGACAAAATCGGGGCCTTACTGTACTCTGCTAACTGACCCGCATCGGATTACACAATAAATCAAATCGCCATTACTATGCTCTTAGGTGGTGAAATGAAGTATTTAAATTTGCATATGTATCAATCGACGATGGTGGTGTAGATAAATGTTTATCCTCTTTCCTAGCGGAGTATCACCACAACAAGGCAGTGGATGCGAATTTCGACCAAGATGCGTTTTTGCCCAGTTGCTTTGCATTTAATACCGTTCAAGTGGTGGGTCCGCTCGCTCATGAGCTGTGACTCTGACACAATGTTGATAAACATGATACTGGTTCTGATGAAGTGTTTGCTGCCGCTGCCATTCCATTTCGTTGATATTCCGCACAGGTCTGGTCATTATACGAGTTCAGTGTTGCACGACCTTCACCTTGTTGAGGCTGTTGATGATGTCGAACGCAGCAGGCTGTATTTGCGCGCTTGCATTTGCCGTAGGGTGCGGTGAGAGGAGAACGAAGATTTGATGAAGCGGAAAATCGACGTTGCCCTCAGTGACCTATGGGAGCACGGCAAATCACTCGTATAAGGTTACATAGGGACATCTCTAGGGATCCACCCTGCACAGCTGAATGGTTGAATGAGCATAAGACAGCGAAAGGGGAAATGATTGTCTCATATAAACTGGTGACGATGAATTTTGTCTGGCGAGCAAGGTTGACGAGGTTGTCAGGTGTCGCAGCCGGTTTCGCAATTCCTTGTAAGGAAAAATAATTAACCAGTAGTTCAAGAACGTTTCCGTGCAGTGCAATCTATTGATAGTCGCTTGGCGCTTGGTGATTGTTACTTTTAAGTCACTTCAGCGTAAACCGTACTAATCGATCAGCCTTTCAAGGTTTGTTCCAGTTAGATGAACCTACCCATATGAATTCAGCGAATTGCACAAGTCTAATTAAACAAACGCTGACCTAATGAGCGATATGGATTATACAACTCATTTCCATCAATGCCTGCACGACTGAGGTGAATCCTTAATCGATAGAAAGTAAAACCGAAAACCTTTCGTTTTAGTTTTTCATTTCATTTTTCACCGGTGACGGCACAGAAAAAACTCCCAAACGTACAAAGTCAAAGCAAAATGTAGACCACTTAGCGATTCGTCAGCTTTTCTTTGGAGGTGGGTGCGACTGCGAGAGGAAAAAAAAAGAAGTGCAGGAACCAATTCGCTCTCTATGGCATAACAATCCGGTGCAAATAGGCGCTAATTCAATCATAATTCCGAGTGTAACGAACAAATTGGCGCCTCACATCAGAGTCTACCAATTTCCCAGCACAATTAGTGCATGCATGGGAAGTCAATCTAATTATTATGTTTGCTGCAGATCTGTGGATCTGTGCTGTGACGAAATTATAGTTTATGATTTTGTGTTCGACTCTCTTTCATCTGGATATGATGGGTGGTGATGTTTTCGTGTGTGACGTTGACAGTATGTTGAATGCATATTATGAACATTATGCATTTAAATGGCTATTAGGGGCTGTTCATAAACCACGTAGACCAAAATTTGGCCATCTCTGACCCTCCCCCTCCCTATCGTATAGACTTTTGTCCATTCAAAATTTTGAAATTTGTATGGAGCGTAGACTTTGGTCAGAGCCACCCCCCTCCCCCCAAAAAGTCTACGTGGTTTATGAGCGGCCCCCTATCGATATAGTGTCGATGATAAAGAAAATCTATGAAATAGCGAAGAAGCTTTGTCCGAACCGAAAGAATTTGTTGTTCTTAATCTATGAATAATTGTGCTACTCGGTTCAGCATATTTGGCGCTTTAGAAAATTTTCTCAACAGCGAGGACAAAAAAACATAAGTGAAAAAGTTCAGATGTGTGATATATAAAGCAATTTCTTTGAAAATGATGGTGGAATTGTGGGTAACATGAATATGGTGGGGTTTTACAGCATTTAACGTGATAACGTGAATCATGATAGTTCTGCTGATCTTGGACTTGAAAATAAACTGAACCACTTTTAAATGACGAAAATATCGAAAAGGTCTGATGAAAAACTGTGCTTATAGTAATTAGGGACAATCCCTATATTAATCGAAATTTACACGTGTGCGATAATTATTAATTATTAATTTCAATTCTCAGTATTCTGAAATTCCAACAATCTACATACTCATATAAGAAAACATTTAGTGAAGAAAAAAAATATGTTATGGTTTCAATAAAATTTTAGGAGTAACTTTGAAACAAACAAAGGTGAATATAATTGAGATCGATTTCAAGCAGATGAATACAGGTACAACGCTCAGAGTCAGTGAACTACGTGGAACTTGGTGAGGTCTTTCTTATTACACTCTATGTACTCTATATTGTTATATCACTACATATAAGTTGAAAATTCGCTATTTTCAACATCCTTTCACCTATTGGAAGCTGCTGCAGTTCTGGGCGCTTTCTAAGTTGATGAAAGGGTTTATAAATGCCTGCGAGGACTTGGCCAGATGTGTTGAGCTGAGTGGGTCTATGACATTCCAGATAGTAGGGACATAGGCAATGTCAATAGATATATTCAACTTTGCAACTCCATCCAAGATTTGTGCAAGTATTCATGCTATGCTAACTTTGAAACAAACAAAGGTGAAACACTTGGTTCAAACTCTATATATTTTTTGCAGAATTTGTTCAAACTCAGTATATTGAAATTTCTCAAGCATATCATTACACAACTGGAGCAAAAAGTTAATATAATTTTTTTAACTTTTATAAAATAAGATTATTATTAGAAAATACACCTGTTTAAATATTCTTTAAAATAAGAATTGCAGTACATTCCAAACTTTACATAAGAAGCTTTAAAAGCGTTGCACATACATTTTACATCAAATTTGCTGACATGCAGTTGACTATATCGAAACTATACGTTGTGTTCATTTTACCCCCATCGATTGCTCATTTTACCCTCATTGTATTTCGTTACTCGGTTTTCTTCCTTTTCTGTCATCGATAATAGTTAAGGACTATTGTATTTTTGAGCATTTTTCCCTTCTATAACACAGCGGGTCTCCAGTTAGCCTAGTGGTTAAGGCTATGGATCGCCAATCCGGAGACGGCGGGTTCGATTCCCGTTCCGGTCGGGAAAATTTTCTCGACTCCCTGGGCATAGAGTATCATTGTACTTGCCCCACAATATACAAATTCATGCGATGGCAGGCAAAGAAAGCCCTTCAAATTATAACTGTGGAAGTGCTCAAAGAACACTAAGTTGAAGAGAGGCAGGCCAAGTGCCAGTGCGGACGTAGAGCCATAAAGAAGAAGAAGAAGAAGAAGAACACAGAGTAACAAAAAATATCTTTTGGTCTGTCTCAAGAGCAAACTTATGTGTCTCTGACAGATTTTGGGCCGCTGAATCTGAATCCGGGCTCAGAATTGCTCCAGCATGTCACAATTTTGAGCTATACCTTAATTTATATGGCAAAATATGCTATTTTGGGCTTTTTTGACTGCAAACTATTAGGCATGGAAACATTTTTTTAACCAATCAAATCATAAATTGGTCAATTAACATCTAAATTAACGACTTATGCAAGATATTTCGTTTTATCAAATCGAATTTGATAGTTTTAAGCGATTTATGATAGGTAGATACGATATTTCCCATACAAGTCACCATCCAAAAATTGCATGCAAGTTTACATACTAATATAAAATTCTTAAATTTATCAAACTTAATTTGGTAAAACGAAAAATTTTGCATGGGTCGTTAATTTAGATGTTAATTAATCAATTTATCCTTTGATTTCTTAAAAAATATATTTCAGTGTTTAAGGGCCGTTCGTTCCCGTTTAAGGTCGAGGAAAAATCCGCCATTGCTCTGTTGCTACTAAGATGGTAATCTCAGATTCTACTTCATATAATGGAATAAAAGTCACTTGCAGTGCATATGCTGATTGTTTTTCAGCCTCATCTGTGCGATAGAAATCGAGAATACCATCTACAAAATCGCGAGGCAAATTATTAGAAAGAGAGGGAAGATGGGAAAAATATCATGGCGTCCCGATTCACCTTAATGGCTTGCAGTCAAAAAGGCTCAAAATCGTATATTTTGCTCTATAAATTGAGGTATAGCTCAAAATTGTGACGTGCTGGAGCAAATCTGAGCCCGAATTCGGATTCAGCGGCCCAAAATCTGTCAGAGACACATATGTTTGCACTTGAGACGAATAAATGTTGCGCAATGTAATGCTTGCTTAGAACACTATACCATCTACGATATTACACATCATGATGAAAAAAGAGGATTTTGACATATTTCTGTTAAAAACACCATCAAACGCTTATGGTGTTTATATTACCCCCAAATCCCCCATCTTAAGAACAATTTTTAAGCATTTGCGTGTATTTGCGTTATTTTGAACTTAGAGATAGTTCTTCACAAAACTCAAGAATAACAAAAGTATCTACTACCAGGATGAAAGCTTATTAAATTCTCCTATCAAGAGTAATATCTAGAGCATTTGAGGTTGGGTAGTTCTTCCAGTTTTCCTTTTCGGATTCATAAATTTTCAAACTTTTTACATTTCAAAGTTTACGATAAAAATATACTCCTCTTTATGTCACATTTCTTCAAGTCAAGGCCATTCATTTTCATTGGCCTCCTTAGCAACAATCCCACCAATTGTCATGTATTTTATTTGCAGTAAAACTGAGCGACTAATACGAGATGTGAGCCTAAAATACTGTATTATGGAATCGAGTTTTGCATTAAAATTAACAGCAATATTCTAAGCTGCTTCACAATGGGCCTAGCCCCTTTAAGGCGAAACTGGATGTATTTCTTATATTTTTGCTTTTGTTTTTTTTTAAATAGATAATGAAGCAATTTTTAAAAATTTGGTTTTCATACACACTTAGATGAAGGATCGAGGTAACTCCTATTTTTTTTTTCTATTTTTACATTACGTTTTTGTTTTTTCGGAATAAAAGAAAAAGTTTTCTAAATTTTGTTTTAAAATGTTTTTTTTTGTAAAAACGGAACACATTTTCCAACAGGAAATAAAAATCAGAAGATACTTACCTTGATCCTTCCAAAAAAACATTGCTTCGTTATTAAAAAAAAAATAAAAAAAAACCGAAACATGAGAAAATGCATCCAGTTTTATCTTAATGTTTTAATGCTAGACTTGACCAGAGTTACCACACAATTCAAATGTTTTACCCGATGTGTGGTTTCCGAAATTATAGGGGGTGGCCAACAAGATTGGGATAGGCATTTTTTTCTCTCACAAAAAAGTTTAACAAGCTCTAACTTTTCATAGAGAGCATCCAAGTTTTTCAAGAAATTCCAAAACTTTTTCTAGCTTTTATAAGGTGCCTATTTTATTAGGAATTTTGAAGCATTAGCTTGCATATTGTTGATAAACATTCAAGTATCATTAAATATGGTTCACTGGTTTCGGAGATATGACAGTGTTTTACGAGAATCTAGAACTTAGAGCGCCAAAACACCTTCGTAAACGATTAATCAATCGACCTCAAATTTGTACCAAAGATGCACATATAATAAGTTCACAAACAGTCTAAATTTGAGAATTTTTAATGCGCTTCATGAAAAGTTACAGCTTGTTGAACTTTTTTTGCGAGAGAGAAAAAAGTTGCCTATCCCAAACATTTTGGCCATCCTCTGTACATATTAGGTATACATTCCAAGAAATCTTCAAAACTGAATTTTAATGCCCAAGTTCTGCATTCACCTCAACGGATTAACCAGTGCTGGGAATGGTAACAGTAGTTTGCTTTGATTTCATGATTGACTCGTTGTCTTTTGAAATCCGGGAGAAATTTATTTGAATCAATACAGTAGGCGTTCTAAACCATGTCTACGGTAGCAGCCACAGTGCGGGAGCTCCAAAACGAGTGTCAGTGAAATTCGTTTTACGTACTGGAGTACTTCGTACTTCACTAGGAGCAGTTCTCTTTTTTTTTCATTAAAGCTATATTCGTCATTAGGCTATCTCAACGTTTTAAAAATATGCTGAGCTCGTTGAATTTTCATTCCCCTTTACCTGACCAATCCCTGACCTTTTCCTGAGTGGACCACTGTATTTCCGAGGAACGATTACCGATCGCCCGTCTGTTTCTTCCACCCTCTCGTTATGCCTTCCAAGCATCGGTCCTTCCGAGGCCTCATCCATGCAGCAGGAGAAGACATTCTGTTCTTTCACTGAACTGCCATTTCTGGTGTAGTTGATTGGTTCCGAAATCTGGATAAAATGGGTACGGTTTGTCGCGAGACTGCGATGTCGGTAAGAATCCTGTCCGAATCACGGTTCGAAGCAAGGCTCGAATCCCACATACGGCTCCACGGTTCACTACTACGAACATTCAATTAGAAGTCAGGTAATTTGCCTAACATTACCGACCTACTGTAGCAAGCTACCGTAGCAACGTATGGTTACCGATGAGTTTCAACAAACTAGGCTACAGTAGCGAACAAATTTGCAGTTATCACCATGGGTAGCTGTGATTTGCATTGTTTTGGCTCCGCAGAAAGAACTTCGCGATATTTCCCAGCACTGATTAACATACCAAAAACAAGCAAGGATAATAATGGAAACCTCTCGGTAAACAGACATGATGTGTTTGAAAGGTAGAGGCAGCACTTTGACAAACACTTGACCGATTTTCTCAGTCACCATCTGGCAATACGAACAACTGCTGGATGAAAAGAAGTTTTAATTTAACTCATCTGTGATCATTCAAATTTGGAATGTTAGAACTTCTCAGCAATCATCATTTTGAGCCCAGACCATCTTCCGTCGTATGATAAACCAAATGAGTTCGGGGAAAGATGTCAAGCCGACTTCGTCGATGGCCTTTCGTACGGAAAGAACTCTAAAAATGCCGATCTAACCCATCACGGGCAGCTTGTTCAAAACTCGAGAAAAAACAGATGAGGAATCTTTTACAAATATTGTTTGCATTCCATCTTGCCAAAATCTGTCAAAAGTCCTCTAGAATTCGTTAAAGATCGTGTTCGCCGCGATGTTACTAAAGAATATGAGGAAAAATGTGGATTGGGCCTTGATTGGGATTGAAAAAGTGCAGTGAAACGATGGATAGAAAGTATTTTGTAAATGTCAATTTCCTGATTTTGCTTTGGTTGACCAAGCCATGTGGAAATTACACGAAACAATTCATGCAAATTTAACTCGTCTTCATTAGATAGATCATGTCTTACATGTCTTCGTAATACGATTCTGTGTACATTGAGAAAGGGTTAGCTAGTCTCAAACCCCATTCATTGGTTCTCTGTGTAATTCCGATTGCTCCGGTCAATCATGGAGTAGCAACTCATGCTCATTTCCATAATTCTTCCTCCAGTGATTTCTCCAAGGATACAGTCAGATTTTTCTCAAAAATCAGCCAAGAACGACTGCTGGGATTCCTTCACAAATTCTTATCGAGACATCTCAAGGGATTTCTCCATGGACTCTCCCACATATTCCTCCTGTGGTTCCTCCAGAGATTTTTAACCAGGGTTCCTCCATAAATTTCGGCAAGGACTTACCCAAGTTTTCTTTTGGCATTACTACTAGGAATTTCTAGTTGGAATTCCTCCAGTAATTCCTGCTGTAATTTATTCATGGATATCTCCTACTTTAGACTTAGGTATTCCAACTAGGCACTAACGTGCGCAGCTTCTTCTTTTTCTTGCTCATTCTCTTCGATTAACGTAAGAAAGAGCGTGATAAAAGAGAGGGCAAGTGTTCCCTCTTTAATATTTCTCCTTCACGTGTTTGTTTACGAGAGTGAGTGAGAAAAAAGAAAAAGCTGCGCACGCTAGAGCTACTGGGAGTCCTCCTGAGATTATTTTAGGAACAATTGCTGGAATTGCTCCAGGACTGCTACTGGGGTTTCTCTAGAAATTTCAGGTAGCGATAATCCAGGATTTATTTTGCTGGGTTTTCCAAGAAATATCTGCAGAGAATCCTCCAGGAAGTCCTGGCAGATTCTCCAGAGCAATAATAGGTGATATTTTTACCGAAAATGTTTGGAAATCGCAGCAAGAATTCCCGAAGAAATTACAGGAGGAGCTTTTTGCAGAAATCCCTGCTGTTTACTGGATGTATTGCAAAAGGAATTAGGACAGGAATACTTCGAGATGAATCCCAGGAGGAAATGCCTAAGAATAATTTTTGGAGGAACCCAAGCAGTCATCCTTACAAGAATTGCTGGGGAAATCTTTTAAGACATCCTTTTTGAATTCCTTTAAGAATGCCTGATGAGAATCGGCTAGATATTTCAGCTAGAATTCTTCCATTAAATTGTTCAAGGATTTCTTCAGAAATTGTTCCGGTGATTTCTTTAGGGATTTCTTCAATGATTCCTCTAGGAGTTTCGTTCGCAATAT
The DNA here is from genome assembly GCF_035046485.1 of Aedes albopictus. NCBI lineage: Eukaryota > Metazoa > Arthropoda > Insecta > Diptera > Culicidae > Aedes > Aedes albopictus. The sequence continues at coordinate 518,006,841 of NC_085137.1, read as the reverse complement.
CTCCATGAGTTCTTACTGGGATTCCTTCAGAAACTCCAACCAGGATTTCTCCAAGCATTCTTGATGAGTTTCCCTTACCAGTTCAAGATGGTATTTTTGCATGTAATGGAATCGTTAGAAATCCTCCAGGAATTGATAAAAATTTCCTACAAGGATTGCTTAGGGAATCCCAGCAAGAATTTCATTACAAATTGCTGGAGAAATTCCAGAAGCATTCCAGGAGCAATTTGAACATACATTCTCAAAGGAATCTGAAGAGGATTTCTAGTATGAAAACGAAGAGTACTTTCTAAAAGAATCCTTGGAGGCTTTCTTGGAAGAATTCCTAGAGAAATGCTGATGAAATTCCTGAAAAAATCTCTGGGTGAATTTCTGGAGGAACTCATAGAGAAGTTATAGCAGTGGTTGCTGGATGAATCTTATCAAGAATAGTTCGAGAAATCCCAACAAAAATGTCTAGAGGTATTCCCAGAAGAATTCTTGGATAAGTTTCAAGTATTACTGGAGGAACGACTTGAGGAATTTCTGGAGAAAACCCCGCAGGCATTTATGGGGAAGTTTGAAGTGGAATTTGTGGAGCATTCAATCCTGAGTGATCTAGCTTCCTACACATTTTCAAATTTTCGTATAGACAAAAGTCTACGATGGGAGATGGCCAAAACTTGCCCTACATGGTTTATGAATAGTCCCTTATTTCATTGTCGTTACTGATTCTCGGCCCATTAATATCGAATTAGGGATAGTAGATTATTTGTAATAATCTTCAATTCAGGGAATTAACTAAATGCAAATTTTTTCAATCATATATATTTCGGATTACAATATTAGTGTTAAATATTGAAATTCTTAAAAAGTTTCAAAAAATTTATAGGATCCAACCACATGCTTTAGCAAGTGCCGCCATATGATCATCTTTACTCATCTGTTCATTCACCGAAAAGCACATCTCATCATAAAACGTCAATCGTGATGCGAAAAAAACGTTAGAACCAGTTCTCAAATCTGTATATGAAATTGAAGCCTTCCGAAGAAGACACCACACACCGACTCGACCAGTTTGTTTCCCAAACCAAAACGTTTTCCGCGCCAACAACAACAGTGTTGCATCTTAGCCACGGTTTGACTTCCTCTTCGTATGAACTTTGCACAACAAGTGCCTCTCGCACTCACTCACTCACTCGCTCGCAAGGTGCAATCAGGGGAATCCGTATCGTGTAATTGCATCTCGCGCCTCCTCAAACTCTAACTGACTGGCTGACGAACTGTGACGGATTTCGATTTCGTCTCACGCGAAAGGTGAATTTATTATCGGAATCACACGAACCGGATAAATTACAAAAGACGATTTAAGGTCATTAGTGACGTGAAGTTCATCTCGTTTCGCCAATTAGTCGACGATGATTATGAGTGCACTCTCCCTCAATCGGCGGCGGTATTATATGTAGGCGGTCGAAGATGGAGCTACCGGTTGTAACAGGTGTCGGAAGGTGGAAAATTTGGCATAGGCTTAGTTACTAGGTGGTACTGGAGACGATCAGTGGACCAAATCATTTAGGCATCAATCAGTTGATTCATTGGGAATCATAAATAGCTTTTCTCTGAAATTGCGTAACGCACGCAATATCCGCAATCACACTCCATTCATGATTCACACGCAACTTTATATACTAGGTATAATAATCCTTACCGAGGACGTCGTGGATGAGGTAAGATATCAGGTAGGCCACTGTTGCCGTTACCAGGTACCAGCCGGTGGCGGCACACATGCTGATCTCGCAAACCATTTTTCTTCAATTTTTTTTGACACTTTCTTCGAAAAATCACTCTCACTTGGCTCCTTGCGATTTTCTTCCTTCGCTTTTATTATAGGACTATAAATACGAAACACACGCACAATTGCTTCCACACGATGGCACTGACTGCTATTTTTCGGTCGATAAGAATGGAAAGGAAAATTCAGGAAAATAGACTTTCGTTTTGATACAGTTTGTGCTCGATAATGAATTCCAAGGGAAGCGATCTGACCGAATGACTAGGGGGGAATTTCACGCACAGATGCTTGGAATGTCTGTTTTCGGAATTTAAGTTTATTCACTTGCTCGCAGTTCTTACCGTTATTTGTGCACAGGACACCGTCTGCTTCGGAAAAGCTTTCGATTTACTAAATTTTCTTTTAAGTTGCCAATTTTATCTAGAAAAGAGCAGCAGAGAACTTGTATTCGTTTTAAAATTCCACTTCAACTTCAGTTTCTATATGTCCCCCTTTTTTTTGGAAAATTATTCATGATCATGCTCACTTTAACCCTCGAATGATCTGCCCATAATTGCATAACAGTCACATTCAACAAAAGTAGGCATTGCAGAAAATGGAGCTCGATTTAAGGCTTTTTACGGCATCATCAGCGTCGGCAGCCATGTTGGATATGAGGGTCGAAATTTCAAAGTGATAATTCTCTACCACCAAAGCGAATATTCATATGAAAAAGTATCATCCTATATGCTCACTCGCAGTGATTACGATGATACTTTTTCAGCTGCGTTGCTGCAAAATTGACAGTTTTTTATCACTTCAAAATCGCGAGGCAAACAATCATTGAAAAGCAAAAAGTCAATGATTCGTTTGAAAGCTTAGTGATGCATCATGACACCTTAACAACTTGTGCTATATGGGAAAGGATCGAACTTTTAAAAGTTGATCAAAAATTCAAAATTAATCCTTCTGCAATGAAATCTTCTACAGCTCTCAATATTGACAAAAACTGCGAATGTTACAAATATGCAGTTATGCGATTAGATCGCGCTGTTGTATTTCGTTTAAAACGTTGAAATAAAACTCGCTTTTTGTATTCAGCATTAGCACGGTACTGACAGTAGTGGCCAACCACGCGACTAACACGAGGAAGTCTGAATAAAAATATGTTTCTGCCACACCAGTGGCGCCAAGCACTACTTTGATACTTTATATAGGACGAATTTCACGCTAACTCGACCAACGGTTGCAAGCACCTTCTCAGAATCAGATAAAACTTGGTGGGCATAAACAATAGGTCTTTCTAACTTTGCATATGTACTTTGTTTTTCGAAATTTCTCAAGAGGGCTTAATTTTTTTCCTAGATTTTTATTAAATCGATGTACCTAGCTCAAAAACTGACAAGACCCCCAAAAAGTGAAGTATGGTGGTATATGGTAAAATTCCATGAATTTTTTTAGAAAAATAACCAAAAAGTATTAAAATAATTCTTACACTGAAAAATAAAGGTGTTAAAAATATTACATTGTTAGAAAAACATTTTTTCCTTAAATATGTCACAGCAATATTGTTTGGAGAAAATATAGGTATTCTGAAGACCTTTTTTCAGAAAAAAAATCATTGATTTAAAAAGATAGGTTTTTTTTCGTAACATCGATTTTAGTTTCTAAAACGTTAAATTTTCTGTGTATTAAGAAATTTAATATTTTTTGGACATATTTTTTTTTCTAAAAAATTTCATGGAATTTTACAATAGTCTGCCATACAACACTTTTTCGTAAGTCTTTTAGCTGGGTAGAAATCCGGAACCAGAAACCGGCAAAATGCGTCATGATTGGGCGATAAATGTGTGTTCTTATGTTATGAATATACACCATGAAAAATCGGCATGATATCATGACGAGTTTTGCTGTGACATAGCTTCGACGCTTCATTTCTTATGTTTAGTACATATTACAAATTATATTATAAATTTGCGGCATGAAATTATGCCGCATGTACTCTAGGAAGATGACGAAATTTTATGAAATCATAAGCCTTATTTATGATATTTGTACTTATCATTTATGTTTTCGGTTCCATTACCAAAAATATGGAAACCGCTTTCAATCAAATTGAAACTAGCAACACATGCTTAATTAAATTGACTTTAAACCGCTTCTAGTTCCAATTACTTTTTGGTAGTTCTTAACTCCGGTAGCATAAAAAAAGTAGAAGATGCGAAAGGAATTTTGATCCTCAAATCAGTGAGTTGGATAAGGCGCCGTCAGGCATCGTACACAAATTACGTAACGCTATAGGGGGAGGGGGAGTCTAGCTTAGCCTTATGAGCCATACAAAATATGTTTGGTTTTCATACAAAAAGCGTTACATGGGGGAGGGGGGGAGTTTGAAATCGCTGATTTAAGCGTTACGTAATTTGTGTACCATGCCTTATAGATAATGAAGAAAAATATCTTTTCTGTGAGGTTTCTGAATCCAATTCAAAAGCCTTTCCTTTTTTGCTGCAGAAGATCCTCAACGGGGTGCTCACTCCGCAGTATTGTTGTGAAATATTAATAAGGAAAGAGTTATACAGTTTTTGTTTATTTATAGAATACCTTGTCTTACCACGAAACACAGCCAATCAGTACACGACGTAAACAAAATCGGTCGTTTTTGCGCCGACGGACTTGCATTGTGCGTGGACCGTGTGGTGACGACGTTGATGAGTGGCATTTAGTGCAAAGCTCGCACCCGTTTGTTTCGTTGCATTGCTTCATGCCGCTGTTTTATGGTTTTATGAGTCAGCGGCTTAACTCTATGACTCAGCGGCATGGTTCTATGACTTATAGTCATGTTATCATGAAGCAACATATTTTATGATTTCATAAATTTTTCGTCATGTTTTGGGTTCCGGATTTTTACCCGTGTACATCGAATTAAAAGAAAAAAACTGTGAAAGAAATGTTACGATGCTACTCTAGAAAAAAAATAGAAAACAAAGTATACCAAGTTGCTTAGAAAGCACTATTGTTTATACCAACCAAGATTCATCCGATTCTGAGAGGGTGCTGTCAGCCCCATACAAGGGTTGTTGGTACGAAACTCGTCTAACAAGGGAAGGTTAAGATGGTGTCCCCCGGGGATTTCAACCGGACCATTTTTGTTGCATTCTACATGTGGAAATATGAATAAATCCATAGCCTTTCGGGTGATGGACCAGTGGTGTAGTCAGGAGGGGCCCTCAAAGGGGCAAATTTGGCAAAATATAACATTATTGAAAAATGCTCAAACGCCATCAAAATGCAAATTTCTAAATGTAATGCGGTAGAAACAGGCAGAATATGCATAAATACATGATTTCATAGTAAATTTAATTTACCATAGGCGTTACCAGGGTGAGATGAGTGATCAACAAGGTGATATATTTTTATTAAAATAACTTCAACTGGTTCTTACCCTGGCAACGCCTATGGTAAATTAAATTTGATACGAAAT
>NC_085137.1:517976110-518001110 GCF_035046485.1 Aedes albopictus | reverse complement strand
GCAGTGTCTCGTTCGTTTCAAACGTTGAGCGAAAAGGCGCACTTATAGTAGCAATTTGTGAGTAGAGTTGTTCTAAAATGCGTCATAAAAAATGAACTAATATTTTGCATGTCAAAGAATAGTATTGTAGAGCTTAATTGGTAATTATTTGTAAATTGATTTTTTCGTAATTTTCGTAAATTGATGTGAACTTTCACAGCTTTGCGAAGATGTATAGGACTGCATATAAAATGCATTTCATATTTGGAAGTGTTATATGAAAATCATTGTTTACATTTAAGTAGGCCACATTTCAGATTTATAACTGCATTCTACCTGCATTGTACTGCTAAACCGCCCTGAATTAGTCACTGGACTGTCATTTGGAAACTGAAAACTGCTGCGTAGCTTTTCAAATGCGCGTTCTTTTAGTAAGTATCACATATGCTACTCAAATGCCATGCCACTGCTAAGAGATATGAGTTTTTGTTTTTCACCACATTAGGTTTCTCATTTGTTTATCTGAACTCTACAAACAAAGTTTGCTTTCCTTTACGCGAAGTAAGTCGAATACATATTTCTAAAAAAAAGTCATTATTCTATGAGAATATCATAATATAAGGTAATTGGGGCTGAATCACACCGATAACATGGCAACATGCTGCCTTTGGAAATTTATATCAATGGGAATAGGGTAAAAACACTAGACTTCGCCCCCTTAATTTATGCTCTAATCTAATCTAATCGCCACTTCATACGTAAAAAATGAGATTTGTGTGGAATGACGAAAACTAGAATAATGGCGAAGTCTACACGAAAAAAAATCCGTTCCCAAGATCATGAATTTGACTCATAGTTTCCCGATATTTTTATGATTTTATGTTTTAAATATACACCATGATTATAATTTATGATTTTATGATTCATTTCACCATAACGCTATGCACCCGTTGTTGTTTTGGCTTCCGACGATCAAAAATTGAAAATATAATCATCAAGCTATGATTAAATAAGCTGGGATCATGAGAAGCATTCATGAAGCCAAGAATAATTTTCATAAACTTGGATGCAGATCCTGATGCTTTACCTCCAGATTCATAAAATTATGGTTTGATGAGGTAGAATCATGCACAGAATTCATGGAATCAAAAAATACATTTATGATTCCGTCGTCGTCAGACCTATATGCTTCTCAATCAAATTCATAAATTCATAAAATTATGGTTGATGGAGATGGAGCCATGCATAGAATTCATGAAATTAAGTAAAACTTTTATGATTTCGTCGTCGTCGGTCCCAAATGCTTTTAATTAGATTCATAAAACGATGCAAGCTGTAATCATAAGTTAAAAAAAATCTATGATTTTGGGACCTATCCTTTTTTCTGGGGCATCATCCTTTTTTCTATGACCAAGCAGCACTTTTTATTTGGTCTCTTGTTAGTGAAGATATGTCATAAAAGAGAACAACAATGATCGAACTCACCGGATGATCATATTTAGCTGGTTTACTATTTTTGTCTGTGGCTGCTACATCCAATAGGCTAAGGATGCCCTCCAAATCATAACGAATGTTCTCTAGTGCACACCACTTGCTGAGTCTCCGAAGTCGTCGAACGAAGGATAAACCGGAAAAATAGAGATAATTACCGAAAACTAGCGCGCGCGATTCCCACTTTTGGTATTTCTATTGCTTCACCCTCCGTACATAAACTCGGAACTACGACGGATGGCACAACGAAAACGTGAACTGGGCACTGTTTACTTTTTGCGTGTTTACTTTTTGGTAAATCAGCTCCCAACAAACTACCGAATCTTACGGGCACACTGTTTTGATGTTGTTCCATTTCCTGATATATGCACATTTATTACTCTAACCAAATAAAAACTTTGCAAAAACAGCGGGTTAATTTTTTCCACATGTCTGTGCTGGACGACCGCGCGAATTACAGGGGATGGCCAAAATGTTTGGGATAGGCAACTTTTTTTTCTCTCACAAAAAAGTTCAACAAGCTATAACTTTTCATAGAGCGCATCAAAAAATCTCAAATTTTGACTGTTTGTCAACCTATTATGTGTGCATCATTGGTACAAATTTGGGCTCGATTGATTAATATTTCGCAAAGTTAGAACCGTTCGCGTAAAACACAATTTTTCAGACAACTCATTTTTAAGGTGTCATATCTCGGAAACCAGTGAACTGAATTGAATGAAATTTTGAACGAACACTAACAATATATAAATGCTTCACAAACTATTAAAACATAGATACTTTTTAAACGTTGAAAAAAGTTATCATGGATTGACACTTTTTCGATTTTTCTCGAAAAAATGTAATTTTTTTACATCAATGTCAATAAATTTTGGTGTTGATATCCAAAGATTTTCCACTTCTGTATTCAAGTTATCTCTAATCAGATATATTAGAGCCTATTTAGATTGAAAGAAGAACACATTTAGTTATTTTTGTGTGGTATTGTAAAATTGACTTATTTTCCTCCATATGGGTAAAAATTTCAATCCGGTATAACTTATTTCGCAGTGAGAAAATATTACATTTTATAACATCGTATTGAGTATCAATATATTGTTGATAAACGTTAAAAAATTCATTCAATTCGAATCACTGGTTTCCGAGATATGACATTTCAAAAATTAGTTGTCTAAATAATAGTGTTTTACCCAAACGGTTTTAACTTCGCAAAAAATCAATCAATCGAGCCCAAATTTGTACCAATGATGCACATATAATAGGTTGACAAACAGTCAAAATTTGAGATTTTTTGATGCACTCTATTAAAAGTTACAGCATGTTGAATTTTTTTTTGTGGGAGAAAAAAAGTTGCCTATCCCAAACATTTTGGCCATCCCCTGTATATAATTACATATGGCAGATAAGTGTAGCTCTAGGAAGCGATCATGAATATAATTTATGGAAATGCTTGTTTCTATTCATAATTCTGGTCAACTCATTCATGTTATTATGAATCACAACTATGATATTATGATTTATGAGGGGCTGTTCGGGCTCGTTCGGAAGTTAGCCATCAATGTTAACTTCTTTTCCCGATCAACCTAGATAGCTGTGTAGTGTCGGTAGCGGTAGTCTCAATTGGCTAAGAATAACACTACGGACCGCCTGATTCAGTGGTAAGAGTCCACTAAGCAGGTGACCCCTAATTCATGGTGTTATGCGGCTTTATGCTTACCGTGCCAAGGAATGAATGGTTAGGGGGGTCTAATAAAAAACCTAACCACAAACGGAGCCTGTGGAGAATTAGGGCGTCCTCCACAGTATTACGCCCTTACTGCGCTAACCGGAGCAATAGTGCAGTGGACCTTGCGTTTCTCCGAGATAATCAGTTGCCCTTCTTAAGTCTCAAATTTGAGGCTAAATAAGGGCGGGATTATTCAAATGTTGTAAATTAGCTTACATTATTACTACCTATACGGTTTCGCTTAATGCGTTTTCGCCATTGGCGTTTTATCAATTGACACCGATTTGGTTTGTCGTTGATGTTTCCTTTGGTGCTGTGATTGTGAAGAGTGTAATCCAGTCTAGTTTGGGTAGTGGCTACGGCTAGGAAACCTCAGATCAATTTTCAGCGTAAAAACGTGCGTGGCCCAAGTGGCTCTACTTCAAAAAGTTCATTTTCGTAGGGTAACTTCTGTATAGGTTACCTTGAAGTGTCGTGCCTCGAGCATGCTATATCTTAGAATAACGTTAACAGTATGTTTCAACATTTCCTTATGGATGCCTTCAAGCAAGCTCTTGTATTCAGCAATTTTTCGTTGATATTTGGCAGTATTGCTACGATGATTACATCATCTGAATTAGCTGAAACATTAATTTGAGATGCTTCAGTTTGATGGATTACTTAGGTAGTACAGTTCATGGATAACTTAACATAGAATTGTACCTAACCAATCTCTGCATGAGCAGAATTTGTCAGGAGCAGTGTTGAAAAATTCATTTCGTCAAATCTAAATTCAATCACCTACAGCTCATTTTAGAAGCTGAACCTGAGAATATGGTACATGAAAAACTTGTGCGGCTAGACCAGTTCTGCAAGAAAGTCACGGAAAAACTGCTATTTTTCGAATATTTAAGGTAAATGTCACGGGCTACCTTCGAAAAATGCCAAATGATATTCACGGTGAATATCATTTGGCATTTTTTACAGGTAGTGCGTGACATTTACCTTAAAGATTCGAAAAAAAAGCAGTTTTTCCGTGACTTTCTTGCAGAACTGGTTCAGCCACACAGGTTTTTCATATACCATATTCTCAGGTTCAGCTTCTAAAATGAGCTGTAGGTGATTGAATTTAGATTTAACGAAATGAAATTTTCAGCACTGGTCAGGAGTTGACTGATTGGAATGTGTCAGATGAGGAGTCTCCATTTGACCTTCTTTGCACTTTTGAGTGTTCCTTCGCAAAATTTGCGTATTCAAGCGTCAACGAACTAGGAAACCTGTACTAATTGGTTGCGACCACATTTTGTGGATAACTCGCTTCCATTGCTACTCCAAGAGAGTTTCATTGTGGTTTTGTACCTACAACGCCCTCCATTGTGGTATACCATAACTATTTCTTTGAAAGAAGCTTGTCCTGGGCCCATATAGCCGAGGCGGTAAACGCACGGGTATTCAGCATGACCATGCTGAGGGTGACGGGTTCGATTCCCGGTCGGTCCAGGATCTTTTCGTAAAGGAAATTTCCTTGACTTCCTTGGGCATAGAGTATCTTCGTGCCTGCCACACGATATACACATGCAAAATGGTCATTGGCAGAGGAAGCTCTCAGTTAATAACTGTGGAAGTGCTCATAGAACACTAAGCTGAGAAGCAGGCTTTGTCCCAGTGAGGACGTTACGCCAAGAAGAGAGAGAGAAGCTTGTCCTCTGCGGTCTGTGCGGACTGCAAGAGGTATTCCTGAATGGAACTCTGATCTGTTCAAGTTCTAAATATCTTCGGATAAACCATTCTTTTGTATAGTTACGAATCTCTCGCTTCCGCTTGAAAATTATAGCTGTATAATCGACTTAGTGGGCCCTAAAAAGCTCTGCTTAATTCAAATCTTCAGGAGGAAATGGGGGTTTGTCCTATTTTTCTGCAGAGGGATTTGAGTATTTCAAACATGTTTTGAACTCTTGTAGTTTTCTATGGGGTATTTTCATGGCGTGAATTTACTTTGTAGTTTTACCCCGAAAGGGGGCGTGCGGTGTATAAAAATGGAATGAGTTTCAGATTTATCTGGTTACCTCGTTCTTTCTGAGATGCTTGAAACGCATTGTCGATTATCACATCTGTGATGTTCGTCTGGCTGACATGCCTACTCATGTGAACTCACATGCCTCCCAATTTGGGATGTCCACAGTAACTCTTTTACACAAAGTTGTATATGTTTTCAAGAAAATACTCGCTCAAACGAAGGTTTGGCGGTAATTTCTTGAATCTTGAGGATGCTTTCGATGACGTGCCTTTCAATGTCATATTGAAAGTCGCATGATGTCACAAGCTACCTCAAATGAGCTATAGGCTCTTTTTACACTTATGCGTTTTACAGTGTCCTTTTCAGGGCACTTAATAAACCCATTGTGGTATGGGCTATGAGCTCTCTTGCGCTTATGCGTTCATTCCCTCTTCTAGGGTACCCCTTCCTATTTCATCACCTTTCCCTTTCCTAATCCCATTCCATCCCTTGTCCCCTTCTCCCTCAGGTAAATGATGAAATAGGCTTATATGTATGGCGATGGCACAAATGTCCCAAGATCCTCCATTTGTGCCTCTGGAGCCGGCCTTCTGATACCTGATACCTGATGAATCACAACTATGATATTATGACTTGGCAGACATCATAAGAACATGATTATTTATTCATGATGAGGGGAATGGATTTTTTTTGTGTAGTCCTTTTTTCCTACTAAATATGAACATTATTAAATCAAAATCACATTAGGTTAGGTTGAGAAGGTAGGCAAACAATTCTCGCGCTAAGAATCATACGGGGGTATCTACAATGGTCGATTTCTCCTCATTGATTTTTTCTTTGGATTTTACCATAAAATGCGATCAGTGTTCGGAAAATCTCTTGATGGTTTTTCGGGCAGAATGACTAGAACTAGTATCTAGAACAATAAAAATAGCTGGAAATGATTTGCCTGCGAAATTGACCAAAGCGAAAATCGATGAAGAGAAATCGATCAGCGGGAGAATGAGAAAACGTAATATGTTGCGCTCAATTCTGTTTGTGCGCGCTCTCAAGACATTTCGTCATTATGAGAACCTCAAATAATACCAGTAAAAGAGGTGGTCCAGGGGTCCGGAGTCGGCTTCGTAGGTCATACCGGTGCCCTGCGGTCGAGATCGACCCTTACAGCGATTAAGTGGCCGCGGAGAGGAAGTCCCGGTAGCGGTGCTGTCGTGGCGTCGGTCTACTGGATTGGATCCGAGCCCGCGGTTGGAAAGGGGTCCCTTCAAGGGTCGGGGCATGTGGAGACCCTGCTGTCAGCAACCTTCTGGTGCAGCTGATAGGGCCTGAAGGGTAGTGATACCCTTCCCTTCAGCAGGTCAGATCGGGTTGCACGTGGGCATCAGTTCTTGATGTCTGCAAAGCAGTTGGGCGCGGGCGGGGTTGACCCTACCCGCCTTCCGAGGACAAAGGGAGTGGCGAAGAGCACTCGGGAAACTGGCTAAGTGCCAGCATGCTACCGTGATGGACTCTCCAGAGCGAGTCATCGATGTTCGTTGCTGCTAGGCTACGGCAGCTAACCTTGAGGGTGCGATATGCACTAGCCCCTCTCTGAAGCAATACCTTCTTGGTGGTTCCGGAGAGACGAAGGGTTTGGCGACCTTAGGAATGTGTTTTAGTGGGTCGAGGATAGAGTAGTCCTGCCTTTTACTTTTCTTGTAGAAGACGGCCTAAACCCCACACTACCCTAACCGTCCTGTTAGGGTGTTTGTTGAGCAGATTTTTCCCCCTATGGTTTAGAAGAAACAAACAAAAATAATAATACCAAGAAGTCTGATTTACTTACGATTCGAAAACTATAAGATTATGTACTTTGAAATATAAGGGAACTGGGGTTAAATGAGCCCCGTAGAGCAACTTCCCGTCTTATGCGTGGTTGAAACCAGTCTCAATCAGTGTCTTAATTTGTCAAATTACAGTCATCCCAACCTTGCGTCGTAGATTTGTTTTTATTTTGATTATCGCCTCGACAACCCCTGCGCCACTCTCTGAAGTTCAAGCGATGAAAAATTCATCACCTCGCTGTCTGCTGAATTTTACCACGGACTGATATTCAAAGTCAGCATAATCATCTTCAATTGATATTTTTTGGTTTAAGCACGATTTAAAAGCAAAAAGATGATTGAACATCATTGGGCTGAATTTTTTAGGCACTGGTCTCAATCCATTCCCCATTTTTTCCATTCGAAAATGGTATGGGAGCTTATATAAATGACGTAACAGTTTAGCGAGGAGAGAGGAATCTGAGATTGTGTGCTGAGCCATGTATTAGGTATGAGAAAATATGCTAGGAGGGGGGAAGGGGAGTCTGCAGTTCCCTTGTGGATAAGGCTTTGGATCACCAATCCAGAGACGGCGAATTCGATTCCCGTTCGGGTCTGGAACTTTTCTCGGCTTCCCTGGGAATAAAGTATCATTGTACTTACCACACAATGTACAAATTCATACAATGGCAGACAAAGGCAGCCCTTCAATTAATAACTGTGGAAGTGCTCAAAGAACACTAAGTTGAAGAGAGGCAGGTCAAGTTCCAGTGGGATCGTAGAGCCACACATAAGAAGAAGAAGAACAAGAAAGTAGGGGGAAGAGGAGTAAAAACTAAACCAAAAATGCTACTTTTTTGACGAAATTAGAATAGAAGAACTAGGGAACCGGACCACTTAGGCAGTGGCTTCTAGTTTTGGGCACTTTCCGCTAAACTCAGTCAATTTTGAAGCAATTGACACAACGTATACACGTATACACAATTTCAAGTCATTTCGTTTAAAATTGACTCAGTGATAGTGGAAAATAGCCCAAAATAGAAGCCACTGCACTATGGTCCACGATCCAGATTTTCGAGGAAAGATGCATTCTGCGCCTTCAATTAATTTTATAGACAAACATGGTCTTCTACAAAGTTGTCCCAGTCGACCATCTCAGCGCACGAAACGACGCGTCTTCAAATGCTCTACAAATGTTTCTTGGGCCACTTTGATGAAAAATCGTAATTAAAGAAGTTAATGCCAGAAAACGGGTTTTTCTTGAACCACCCTAGGCTAATTCAGGAAAATATCTCTAGATCGGTCAATTTTAAAGCTACATAAAACTGTCTCTAGCAAGCTTGCTCAAAATTGATAGATCTACAACTTTTCCGAAGAATGTAAATAGTTATTCTTGCAAATAAAAAAGTTTGGATTCCAATTTCCTTGAAAATACGGACCACCCTAATTTTCATGCACATTGGAAAGTGGGCCTTATTCTTAGGGACAACTTTATAGAAAACCATATTTGTCTAAAAATCATTTGAAGGCGCTGTATGCATCTTTCCACGTATATCTGGTTCATGAACCACTGTGCACTGTCCAAGTGGCTCGGTACTCTACTTTGGCAATTTCGGTAATCTATTTTACTGAGAGCAAGGGCAGGTTACGATGGTGTCCCCGGGGATTTCAATCGGTCTATTATTGTTGAATTCTACTTGTGGAAATATTCATAAATCCAAAGCCTTTCAGGTGATAGACCAGTGGTGTCGCCAAGAGGGGCCTCAAAGGTGCATACTTCATGAATTTTTTAATTTATTGTAGTAGAAATAGATTAAATGAACTAAAATATTACACATCTATATTTATCTTGCCGGTATCTACTACAATAAGTATTAAAATCATATAAAAATGATATATGAAGTTTGATATTGTTCAATAATGTTCCATTTGGCCAAGTTTGCCCCTATAAGAGCCCCTCTTGGCTACACCACTGGTCCATCACCTGGAAGGCTTTGAATTTATTCATATTTCCACTAGTAGTAACAAAAATAGTCCGGTTAAAATCCCCGGGGACACCATCGTGAACTTCCCTTCAGTACACCAACTGTCATAGACGTGAGCAAGGTAAACGATTCATCCTCCTTTAATATTTTTTTCAATATCTAATATTTAAGCATCATATTCTAGGTAGTAAAAACATAACTCAAGAGATTCTGTTGTAGAACGTTTTACAAGTTTTCCCAGCCTAATGAGTTTCCGTCAAATACTCAATAAGAAGATCAGACAATCAATCTCACGAATATTTACACCTTTCTCACCCATGAATGAATGAGCTTAGATGCAATTCTCTATATAATCTTTATGATTTCATCTCCCAACGCCACAAGGTCAACCCTAGAGCAATCTAACCCCCCTTACCCAACTGATGGATGGGCGCGAGTCGCGAGCGAGAGAGTGCAAAAAACGCACCCGACTATCGGAGTGGAAATAATTGAAATTCGCTAGCGCGCGCAAATTTCCAGTGCTTGTTCGCATAGCCGGCTGCTGGATGCTGGACGACCAGGCCGACCAGTGTTAACTTACATCATAGAAACCGGAAGAACTGTCCTGAAACGGTTTGTTAGAACATTCATCACCACCACGACGACTAACGGGGCGACGTGATGTGTTCATTTGGTGTCAATGTGCAACCTTGTCAAGCAGAATTGCCATCAATAAGTCAAGTTCGATTTTGGCGTATGTTCGTTCAACATAACTGACTAGCCAATTTGAATTTTTTGAACAATATGGTACAAAAAAAACTTTTCATGCGTTTTTTCTGCTTGTACCTGTGACCCTTTTTTCTTGCGGAAAGAAAATTGTGCGATTCAAGCTTAGTGAATTCTCTTAATATTTCAATAAGAAAATCCAAACTGGCTTTGAAATTTCGTTAAGAACGCTCAGTTTGATTGGTATTGACTTTGACCTAAGAAACATCAGAAGACTGCCTCCAGAAGCATGTTATCCTGGTTGTTCTGAACAAATGCAAAATTAAACAGAGGTGTAGCTCTCTCTCTCTTCTTGGCGTAACGTCCTCACTGGGACAAAGCCTGCTTCTCAGCTTAGTGTTCTATGAGCACTTCCACAGTTATTAACTGAGAGCTTCCTCTGCCAATGACCATTTTGCATGTGTATATCGTGTGGCAGGCACGAAGATACTCTATGCCCGAGGAAGTCAAGGAAATTTCCTTTACGAAAAGATCCTGGACCGACCGGGAATCGAACGAAGGTGTAGCACAATAGATCAAATCAAAGTGGTTCAAATTTTTAAGACAAAAAAAATCTTTGTGATGAAGAAGAGTCTGAAGTATTACATTTATCTGAAAACTGACGAACAAATAACACATCACTAAGGAGATTCACTAAACAGCGTAAATAGCTGCGTAAGCCATGATTTTCTACATTATGAAATGATTCATAAAATTGCGAATGATATAATCTCAGATTGCTTTGATGCAAGTTTATTGCTCTTTTCCGGTTATACCAATCGGCCAGTATGTCCCCAAGTAACGGCAGCCTATTTATTGCACCCTTAATCAAATAGAAACGCTCCATAGAAAATCAAAAAGCGCTCCATAAAAAATGAACATATGTTCCATGAAAATGTGCAATGTTACCCATAAATAATTGAAAACGTTCCATACTTAATAAAAAATGTACCGGTAAAATATAAAATTTTCTCAATAAAAGTGAAATTTTGCAACAAAAAAAAAATACTGAAATGCTCCATAATAAAATGCAAATGCTCCATAGAAAAATGCAAATGCTCCATAAAAAATTAAATTGTATCCATAGAAAACTGAATCTTGCTCCAAGAAAAAAAAATATTTGCACCATAAAAAATTGAAATTGCACCATAGAAAATAGATTAATTCTTCATAAGTATTATCAAACTGCACCATAGAAAATATTGATTGTTCCATGAAAAATTCCAAATCCTCCAAAGATAGCGTATTCTCATAATTTAATTCGACAGGGCTGAATTGCTTTATATTGCACTGCTTTAGTGGTGCAAATGTTTAAAGTTATGGAGAATTTTCAATTTTTTATGGAGCAAATTGTATTTTATGTGGTGCAGTTTGATAATACTTATGGAGCATTTGTCTATTTTCTATTGTGCAATTTCAATTTTTATGGGTACAATTTTATTTTTTTTATGGAACGTTTGCATTTTTCTATGGAGCATTTGTGTTTTATTATGGAGCATTTCAGTATTATTTATTGGTGCAAAATTTCACTTTTAATGAGAAAATTTTATGTTTTACCGGTACATTTTTTATAAAGTATGGAACGTCTTTAATCATATATGGGTAACATTGCACATTTTCATGGAACATATGATCATTATTTATGGAGCGCTTCTTGATTTTCTATGGAGCATTTGCAATTTGTTATGGTTGCAATAACCTTCTGCCCCAAGTAACAGAACTAGCTGAATAGTAGTTTCTTAAGCTATAGTTTGCTTAAGAGTGGTTTGTTCCACTCTTATGCAGCAAAAATGTTTGTTGGGTCTGAAATAGGCGTAAAAACTTGAAACATTTAAAAGCAAAGTGCGTTTATTTGACAAATTAATAGTTTTACGTCTATTACATACGCAGGAACATATTTGACTCAACGGTTACGCAGTTTAGTGAATCTTTTCACTTTGTATCATTAATATTTATATACTAGCTGTCTTTGCCTTGCCAAGATGTGGTGGTTTGACAACTGTTGAGGTCATTGTTGCATCGCACTCTAGATTGGTTTCATTTTGATCGTGTTAATTTTCTTCCCAGCTTATAAAAAACAGTACTTTATCATTTTTTTTACTTTTTAGTTGATTTTCGTGACTTTTTCTACTCATAAAAACTGCCATCATGAATACGAATCGAACCATGCAAAAGTCGTCCTGATCAGTTCATCCGTTCGTGAGTTTTGTTGCCTACGAGGGGGGAGGAGGGTCTGAGATGGCCAAAATTGGGTCTTTGAGCGGCCCCAGAATGGTTTTATTGCGATCGTGTTGATTTTCTTCCCAGTTCATGCACATCTCGATAGTTTCACAATTTATCTACATTTTAAGGGAGCACCCATAAATGACGTAGCTTTTTAGGGGTAGCGGCGTGTTTGTGACTTTGTGACGAAGTGTGACGATAGGGGGGGTAGGGGTTTATGATATGCTACGTAGCTTTCTACTAAGCCTTTTATTATTATATTTTATTTTAGACACTTTACCAGATAAATTGGCATTCGTGTTCATCTAAGCCTATTGATAAAAGTATTTCGTAATTAATTAAGGGCGGACGGGACGGTCGAGGAAATACCCGCCATTGCTCTGTGGCTACTAAGATGGTAATCTCAGATTCTACTTCATATTTTGCAACAAAAGTCGAGTCAAGTACAAGACACTGAAGACGACCTTACAGTTGAGGTCGAAATACGTATCTGTCAAAGGATGCAAATTCTTAGTGGAATTCAAAGGAACCGTACTTAACCCGATTTTCTTTTATTTAACAAAAACCTATCATTGTGTATGCTTACTTGCAGTGCATATGCTGATTGGTTTTCAGCAGCTTCAGTGCGATAGAACTCGAGATTACCATCTTTAAAATCGCGAGGCAAAGTGTTAGAAAGAGAGGCAAGATAGGAAAAATAACACGGCGTCCCGTTTCACCTTAAACTTTTACTTACAGTAAATCGAAATTAAACATTTTTACCCATTCACATTCATGAATTTAATAACACCACGTAACAAAAATTTACTTTTTGTCTGTCTCAAGAGCAAACTTATGTGTCTCCGAAGGATTTTGGGCCGCTGAATCCGAATCCGATTTGCTCTAACACGTCACAATTTTGAGCTATACCTCAATTTTTAGGGCAAAATATACGATTTTGGGCTTTTTTGATAGCAAGTCATTAAGCAAGGAAATATTTTTTTTAAGCAATCAAAAGATTAATTGGTCAATTAACATCTAAATTAACGACTCATGCAAAATATTTCATTTTACCTAATCAAATTTGATAGTTTTAAGCGATTTATGTTAGGTACGATATTTCCCATACAAGTCACCCTCCAAAAGTTGCAAGTTTTCATACTAACATAAAATGCTAAAATCTATCAAATTTGATTAGGTAAAACGAAATATTTTGCATGAGTCGTTAATTTAGATGTTAATTGACCAATTAACCTTTTGATTGCTTAAAAAAATATTTCCTTGCTTAATGGCTTGCTATCAAAAGAGCCCAAAATCGCATATTTTGCCCTATAAATTGAGGTATAGCTCAAAATTGTGACGTGTTAGAGCAAATCTGAGCCCGGATTCGGATTCAGCGGC
This sequence comes from Aedes albopictus, assembly GCF_035046485.1. Taxonomy (NCBI): domain Eukaryota; kingdom Metazoa; phylum Arthropoda; class Insecta; order Diptera; family Culicidae; genus Aedes; species Aedes albopictus. The sequence continues at coordinate 517,987,784 of NC_085137.1, read as the reverse complement.
CCAAAATCCTTCGGAGACACATAAGTTTGCTCTTGAGACAAAAAAATGTTGCGCTGTGTAATGGAAAGAAGTGCAAGTTTCCTTTCATAATACATGCAGCTATGGAACACATTAACTGGATCTGAGAAAATGGGTTTAAAATCATGCATAAAAATAATGTATTGTGTACCCAAGCAAAGTCTAACAACAAAATGATAGCAAAACGAAAACTCGATTTGTATTCAGCAGCAAATTGATATCACATTATGATATCAGTTTGCCTTGACTAAATTTGATTTCAAATTTTGATTTCGTTTTTCTGTCACCTCAAACTTTTACAAATATTAAGTTTTTATGTTATTTCAAAACTTCTAGGCAACCTTGTATAATAATTCTAGGAATATACCATTAGTATAGTTATCTTATGGCATTGAAGTTTTCATATCAATCAGAAAACCCCAATATTTAACGATATTTGAATTGTTTCTTACTGATAGCAAAAACAGTTATCAATTTGCTATCACTGATAGCAAGAATTGTTATCAACTTGCTGTTACGGGAACATTTTTCTGCTCTCATTTTTGATGTTTCAACCGTTAAAGCGACCGAAACGACAACAACCCGAGTTATCATAATTTACAATATCACAACATCAAAATTGGTTTTCAATTTGCTGCTTGCTATAAGGCACTGCATGCAGCGGTTGCTAAGGGAAATTTGTCATTGACGTTTCGTGGCCTTGTTGTTTACGATTCGGACTTTTTTTCAGAAATTCATCGGCTTTCCTTGGGTAGTGAGATTGAATTTGAAATGTGTGGTTCGTTCATGTAGTAGAGAGCGCTAATTTATGACGTTCCACAGGGGTTCTGGAGAAATTTCAGTTGGATATCAATGAGAACTATGGTAGGATCCCGGCTGTAAAGTGAGATAAGAAAGAGGTTAAGGTATGACTATGGGAAATTCGTTGGGAATGTAATTTCTATTGGCGTGAGTAGAACTTGTACGATAAGTTTGCTTTTGTTCTATCATACAATCCTACAAACTTCGATGTAAATAATAAGAACACCAAGAAATTAAGCAATGAGTAAAATGACGACTCAACTCATGCATGATTTTTGGCGGTGAATTTGGCGAGTCAAGAATCGCACGTGAAACAACTCAACCATGAGATTTGAGAATTTGAGTTTTTACCAACACTGAGTGAAAGAATTGCATTGGAATTCTAGGAGAGATCTGATGCAAACCAGATCAAAATTTGTCGAGATTTTTTTTGCAGGTTTTTGTGATACATATAGCTCAAAACTTGGCCCAAGAGGAAATGATGGGAAACTCTGAAAGGATTTATGGATGGGGCGCTTGAATCTGGGGAAATTAGGGTTCCAGAAACTCCTCACGGGAATCCTCCAGGAACTCCTTGCACGATGTTTACAGAAACTCCATCTCGGATTCTTTCTGGAATTCCTTTAGATGTTTTCAATGGAAACTTTTCAAGAGTTTTAATCCTCAAGGATTTTTTATGGAATTTCTTATGACGTTATTCCAGGAATTCCTTATACAACTTGTACAGGGCTTTCTTGAAGAATTCCTCTAACAATTTCTTAAATTTCTGAAGGAACATTCTTTAATGAATTTCTCATGGTGATCCATCTGGATTTCCTGAATCAGTTCCTAACAGGAGAGAGATAACATTTCCACAGAAATTCCTTCTGGGAATCCCAGAATTCAAAAGGAGCTGGAGGAATCTCAGAAAGAATCCATGAAGAAAATTCCAGAGGAATTTCAGTGGAGAAATCTTGAAAGGAAAACATCGAGAAATACCAAAAGAAATGCTGTGAGGAGTTCCAATTCCAAGAACAGTTTTAGATGGAACTTTTAGAAAAACCTACAATAAAATCCAGGAAGAATCTTAGAAGGATCTATTTGTAGAATCTTAGAAGGAACTTCTGGTTGAATTTCAGAAGAAAACACGGATGAATTTTTTTATGGAATCCCGGAAAAATATCTGAAGGAATCCAGAAAATAGCTTTTGGGGAATCCCGGAAGATATCCAGCTAACACTCCAGGTTAAATCTAATAAAGAAAACCCTGGAGGAATCCCAGAAGGAACTATGGGAAGGAGGGATTGTTCGCGGAATTCTCAGAGATCCTGGAAGAATCCTGGTAGGAAGGAATGGAGGGATGCCGAAAGAAGTTCCTGAAGGAATCCCAGAAGCAATTCCTGGAGGGGTTTTGAAAGAATGTCGGAATCAAATCTTGCGAAAGTCTCGGAATGAACATCTGAGTGAATTCCGGAAGGAATTCTTGAAAGAAACCCAGAATGAACTGCTAGAGGAATCTAGTAAGAAATTTTTCAGGAGACCCAGAAAGAAGTTCTGATGGAATCTCAAAAGAAATTCCGGTTGAATCCCTGGGTTTGTTCATCAAGCTACGTCATTTATAGGAGGGGATATCCGAATTTGTGACGAAATGCTACGAGGGAGGAGGGGGTGATAAAAATCGCTTAAAAAAGCTACGTAATGACGTAATGGACGCTTCCTAAGTTGATTTTCGTAACTATTTGTACATATAAACACAGCAACCATGAATATGAATCGATCCGTGCAAGAGTCATGCTGATCGGTTTATCTGTTCTTAGTTTGATTGCCTCAAAGGAATTTCAGACTCATTTTTAAACCTATATACAGACTAGCTATCCCGGAAAACTTTGTCTTGCGGAGTTGAGGTGGTTGGGCAATTGTTAAGGTTATTGCAGCATGGCATTCTAGATTGGTTTAATTTCGATTGTGTTGATTTTCTTCCCAGGACATGACAAATCAGAACTTTATTAATTTTCTTACTTTTTCTGATTACTATACTGATTTTCGTATTTTTTTTTCTACTTATAAACACAGCCACCATGAATACGAATCAAACCATGCAAGAATCATCCTGATCGGTTCACCCGTTCTTGACTTTTGTTCCTTCAAAGGGACTTCAAACTCATTTTTATATAGGGTATCGGGATGCTTCGTTGGCATAGTCCCCTCGTTCGGCCTATCTTAACGCAAACCAAAAACTCAAACAAACTCGCATAACTAGAGATCGGAAAAGCTATGCGACAAACAACTGTAACATTTCGTTTCAAATTTAGCACTTTAGAGCCTTAACTTAAAATGAAAATGTCACTTTGTTTAGCTTTTGTAGACGCCATGATTCTTTGGCTTAGTGGGTAGTCAATACACATGATCAAAAATGCTATGATTATGGGATATTTCGAATTGACTTCGATAACTGAACATTTGATGCAACGGTCAAAGACGCTATTTTGAACTTGTATATTTGTTTTCAACGAATAATAACTACATATTTTACAAATTAAATGTGGGCCAAATATTGAGGGCATTTTTTCACTTTGTACCCAAATCTTCGCTCATTAGTAAAGTGACGTCAAAAGCATTGTTTGCGTATGAACCAGAAATAACAAACAGGAAGAAAGATTGTGTGTGCGGTTACTGTAAACATATAACACAATAATTGGGTTGCGTTGTTTTCGTTACTAAATTATGAAATAAAGGTATTTTAAGTGATTTCCCGAGCAGAGGTCAAGTACTGCCGATCAAAACGTGATATTGGTTTGTTTGAGATAAGAGGTAAAAGTACTGAAAATAATAGCAAAAATTTGTTCTTGAACCATCTAACCAATAGCAAAATTTGATATTTGAAGATCAATCAAATAGCTCACTGCTATTGGTTAGATATTACCAAGAGCTAAATGTGCTATGATAATGATGTTCCAGGAGTAAAATTGAGATATTATTTTCAGTACTTTTACCTTTTATCTCAAACAAACAAATATCACTTTTTGATCTCCGTATCAAAATATGCTATTATTGAGCTATTTTACTCTGCTCGGGTTATTTATAGTTTTGTGAAAAATAGGCTCCGAAAATTAATTTGAAATAAGATTGGTGAACAAACAGTGATAATACTTCAGCAGAAATATTGAAAAAATGAGAGAATAAGTGGTTCTAGCACTAGGAAAGCAATAGGCCAGCATTGTATCCACTCATAGGCCAATTTTTGTACCATAGACCACCGTTGCATACCATCGCATCGAATCTTTTCAATGTTTTTTTTTTTTTTAATTTCTTTGTATTTGTGAATTTTAACTTATTGCTAATTCTTCACATCTTTTCAATGTATTTAAGTAAGTTATTGAATATTTACGTTAATTTACTTCCAATTGGTGCAACATGCATTGCCTAGAGTGCGTAATAGGGACAACATATTATTCATAGTGCTATTATCTCATGATTTATTGTAAAAAAAAATTGTCGAGGCGGCTTGCATATTAGGCCACGGAATGGTACACATACCCTATAGATTGGAGATCTGAGGTGCAGATTTTTATTCTAACGTAGCAAAAATATTTTGTGAAATTAAATTTTGCCAACCAGTAAGATAAAAATATCACATTAAGGTTTCAAAATCTAATTAATCCCATTATCATTTCATTTGGTTCTACCGTATCTAATTCGTACAGCGGTGAGCAAATTCTGCAAGATTTCTAAGAAGCATTAGGGTACACCACCGTACAGATAACGATACCACACGCTGGCCATCGCATCCGTTCACTAAGCTATCGGATACCCCACCTACCATAAATAGCATTACCAACCAATTTCAATTCCCCGGCTCGGTTTGTTTTACGCCTGGCGTTCAATGTCACCGTAGATACCTTACTATGAACGGGGACGCACCGATAAGATAAAATACTGAGCCCGTATCGATAGCGGAGGAAATAATCATACTGCGACGCGATGGAGATATACAGGGGATACTCAAAATAACTGGGACAGGCAAAATTTTCACTTTTCAAATAATGTTCAACTCCCTGTAACTTTTCGAAAAGGGCATCAAATGTTCTCAATTTTTTACTGTAAGCTCATCAACTAGTTGTGTATCAGTGGTCAAAATTTGGGAAGGATCGGGCCATTCTACACAAAGTGATAAAGGTTCTAGAAAAAGGTATAATTATCCGATAGCCAATTTTGAGCTGCTATATCTCCGGATTCAATGAACCGAATGCAATGAAATTTTGATAATTTACGCCTTAAATAATGAACTTTGAAAAACAGTTGACTTAATTTGAAATTATTAATAAGAGAAAAAAGTTATGGCGATTTCATTTATTTCATGTTTTTTCAGTAAATTTATCTATTTTTCATATGCATCCCATTACTTTTTCAATTTAATGAAGGCTATTTGGTTGCTTTTCTTTGAAACATAAATATATTCAGTTCAATTCGAGGGAATCTAAATGAACTATAATTACTATCTCGAATTTTGAAACGATGATGAATTTTTGGAAAAATTGGTGTTATATTAGAAAAATAATCTAATCGAAATAATTTTCTTTCGTGTGAAGAATTTTAAGTTTAGTCAAATGTTTTTAATAGCTCATTATATGAGTCATAAATGATCAGAATTTCATTGCATTCGGTTCATTGAATCCGGAGATATAACAGCTCAAAATTGGCTATAGGAAAATTATACCTTTTTCTAGAACCTTAATAACTTTGTGTAGAATGGCCCGATCCTTCCCAAATTTTGACCACTGATACACAACTAGTTGATGAACTTACAGTAAAAATTTGAGAATAATTGATGCCCTTTTCGAAAAGTTGCAGGGATTTGAACATTTCTTGAAAAGTGAAAATTTAACCTGTCCCAGTTATTTTGAGTAACCCCTGTAGAGCCTGAAATCAATTTCATCCACATAAATTCCTGTGGGTCATTCGAACAAACACCGCAGCGTTTATTATCGAAATGTTCAGGCGGTGTCTTTTGGGAGTAAATTATTTGTTTTAACACTGCAAAATGTTTGAAACGAACGTAACAAATGTTTCTGCGAAATGTTTTCCGTCAAGTATGACACCACTCAAACTACCACGACGACTTTTATCGTTTCAATCTCACAGTTTAGAATCAATGTAAAAATATGAAAGAGTACAAAAAAATATCAGATTTGCGCGTGATGTGCTCTTTGGAGTCATTGAGCAGACGTCACTACCTGATGGAACATTGTTGATCCAATCGAGCCTGTTGGAGAAGAACAACACAGGTAGATTACATGACGAATCACAAATTCATCCAACGAATTTTATTCATCTTAAATGGCAGGAAACCGGTTCCAACGGTCCAGTAGCAAAAATGACAAATCTTGGCATTAAGTTGAATTCACAAACGATTTTCGAGAAGTGTGTGAGTAATTTCTTTCAAACACTTTTGATCGTTTACCTTGTCCCATATGACATTCCGAAAAACACGCAAGAGATGTCCCAAATCAGATGGAGCCAATCATCGTTCCCTTTTGAATCAATCTTCATAACAACGAACAGGTTGCGGCCAGCACGTGTAATCTTTGCCACTACTGGCCAACAGCCGCGAGCACTATCAAAGTGAAGGAACCCCTTGTTTATTATCTCTTTCCGTTTGTCTCCCACACCGCACTTGTAGGTACCTACATCCCTCCGAGAGTGTAGACAGTGAGTAAAAAAGTCACCGATTTGCACCCTTCCCCCAGCAACACCCCTTTGAGCAGATTAGAGAGCCGCAAAATCGCCAGTCCCCCTGTGCTGTTCGCGCGGCTAAACCGCAGTAAGCCCTGCGCCTTCGTATCAAAGCTTTTGAGCCCGACTTGAGCGCGTCATCCAAGCAAGCGAACGAACGGCGAGCCAACCAGGCTGAAGGCACGCAACTCGCGAGCGCCTACCCAGTCGTTAGTTCTGAATGGGGCGCGAACGGTTTCAGGCTCAAAAAAGCTCTCGCCGCCGCCGGGTTGTGTGCAAAATTTAAATCGTCTCTCTTATTAACTCGTGTGATTTTCTGTTGGCGTTGTTCGAAGCGTGTAGTGCAATAGAATCTAGGTGAAAACTCGGGCAGGTCCTTGTGCAGTGCGTTTCAGGACACCTTCTGCTTCACGGGATATAGTGATTGAAGATTTGTATTAGTTTCTGAGGATCTGGCGCAAAATAACAATCTAGTAATGTTTTCGCCAAAACTTCTGCAGTACATGTATGAAAAATGCATTTACGGTGTTTACCTTAACTAAACAAACAAAACCGTCTCGGTTTTGGTTGACTGCGACAAAAATCTACCTATTTCTCGGGTTGAACTTGAAACAAACAAGAGTGCGATAATGCGGTGGCTGCCTTGTTGGAGCTGTAAAAGTAGAAACAGATTGGTGCTTATCAGGGAGAAAAATCTTCTGCTGGCCATAGATAGAGTACCACACAATGGGGAGAAGGTTCAATTAGTCCGTTGACGAAAGGTGCTTTGGGCTTATGCATAATTCGGAATATGGTGTAATATTTGTCTTTTAGAACAAAACAAGACTTTAATAGTTTAACCAGGTTTAACCCTCCTAAGATGTTAGGTTTTTCGCAACACGATGGCGTAGTGCACGTTCACCGTGCCTGTCTGGGTCATATTGACTCAAACTAGGGTTAAATATTTAAGCCTGCAATTGACCAATATTTGCTTGTTTACAATTTGTTGAAATAATGCTTACATGAGCTGAAAACTTAAGTAGAGATTATTATTTAGGGTGACGGCGGGTATTATCAAAGAACAAAAAAGCCGAAAATTTTCATTCATCCGGGATTTCTTCGGGAGCTCCTTTAGGAATTTCTCCACGAATTTGTTCTGGGCTTCTGCCGAGAATTGCTTATGAAATTTCTTCATGAACTCCTTTGTGGATTTATTTGGAACCTTCTTTCGGAAATCCTTAAAGCCCCTTTCTGGAACTCCTTTTGGAATTTATTCTGGGATTTTTTTCTATAGAATTGATTAAGAAACAGCTTCCCAGGATTTTTTCAGGAATTCTTCCCAGGATCCATTTAACAACTCTTTTCTGGTTTCCTTTAAGAGTTCCATTTGGTATTCCTGCAGATCCTTCTAGAAGTCTTCTGGAAGTTCCAAATGATGTTCATTGTGGAATTCTTCAAGATGTTGGTATTTTGAGAAATTTCTCCTTCAATTTTTTGTTTATAGAATTTCTCATGAAGTTCTTACAGGACTTCCTTGTGGTAATACTCCAGCGAGTTCCTTCTGGTTTTCCTAAGAAGTTATTAGGAGAATCTCGGATGGAATTCCCGGATCTCTATGAGAAGTCCCAGAAGAAATCAGTTTTTTTTTTCAGACTCTAGTTTAATTTAAAAACACTTCACTAATACTTTACTTTTGCAAAAGAAAATAAAAAATGAATAACTCTTTTAAAGAAAAACTAGAAAGGACGAGCAAATTCCTTTTAATTCTACTACTGTGCTTATCTTCGGACAGATAGGCCTATTTCGTCTGTGACTTACAGACTTCTTCAGTGTCAAGTGCTCGACTTGACACTGAAGAAGTCTGTAAGTCACAGACGAAATAGGCCTATCTGTCCGAAGATAAGCACAGTAGTAGAATTAAAAGGAATTTGCTCGTCCTTTCTAGTTTTTCTTTAAAAGAGTTATTCATTTTTTATTTTCTTTTGCAAAAGTAAAGTATTAGTGAAGTGTTTTTAAATTAAACTAGAGTCTGAAGTAACAAGTTCTACTAAAAGCTCTAAAGTAATAGTAAAGAGAAATCAGTTGCCGTTCTACAAGGAATCTCAGAATGAATCCTGGAAGAAGTTCCTGAGATGAAGCCTGTTAGAAACTCATGGAAGGACCCCAGTGGGAACTTCAGAAGAAATCCCAAAAGCAATCTCAAATATTGCTCCCTGAGAAATCCAAGAAGGAAAAAAATGTGAAGTAACCACGAAAAGAATTCCAAGAAGAATCTCAAGAAAATTTGCTGGGGTAATCTTGGAAATAGTAATCCTTGAGGGATCTCGGAGTTAATTCCTACAGAAAATTCGGAATTTTTTTTCCAAAAAGTCTAGGAATTCCTAAAACAATCTCAGAAGGTATTCCTTAAGCAAACCAGAAAAGAACCTCTGGAAGAATCTCGTTAGTACTTCCTGGAGGAATCTTGTTAAGAACTCTTGAAGGAATCCCAGACGGAACCTATTCAGGAATACCAGAAGAAACTCCAGAACCCCAGAAGGCACTTCAGAAGGAATCGTCAATTAATCCCCGGAAGAATCTCATCATAAAACTCTTGGAGGAGTTTCTGTGGAGAAACCGTGAGAGATTCCTAGGATTCCTGTGGAATCCCAAAAGGAGTTCTTGGAAGGGTGTCACCGCGTCTTCATAAACCATAAATTAGCACACCCATGCACAAGAACTGCACATGTGGAATACGAAAATTGACGAAATTTTTTTTAGGTCCAAATCGTTCACAACAAGGCCACGAAACGTCAAAGACTTAGACACATTTACCTTAGCAACCGTGGCGCATACAGTGCCCTGTAAGTCTTTATTACACGATTTGACAATTTTCTGGTCTAAACGACAATCCTGCATGAGTAAGACTGAGACGGCATTGGTTTTTGTCGTTTTTTTTGCTCATGCGTTATCTGTCAAAGTGATCTGACCTCTGTTATTTTTTTTTTTAATTTCTTATCGTAATAGGCCTACTTTTCCACACCAAATTAGTAATGCTGTAGTGGTTCATATTAGCACTGATTTGCGTTGCGTAATGAACCATTACAGCACTGTTTTCAGTTTTGATCAACTTCTTGATGCTTTCTGGACGCAGTTTTGAAATATTATGACAACTGCACACTAAGGTGGCCCACACTTATATGAAATACACAAATTTCGAAAAATGCTGAGTCTTACCTCCTGAATCAGTTGTTTTTCTAGATGCTACGTTCGAAATTTGAGCAAAATCTGTTAAGCTCACACACTTAATTTGGAATACCGTGTTCGGTATTTTTTTGACGAAAATAGAACAGCTGAATACAGCTATACTGCATTGTTAACCTTTTGCACCCGGTTTTGACAGTTGGTGTACTGAGCCTCGGTAAAATAGATTACCGAAGCTACCGAAATTGTTCTGCTGTTCTATTTTCGTCAAAAAAGTGCTGAACAGGCAATTCAGGATTGAGTGTGTAAGGAGGCGCTCAACACGCTTGAAGTTAGTATAAACTTGGCCAAATGTATGCAGAAATCTCAAGTTCCCGAATTTTACCGCTAGGTGGCGCTGTAAGCGTTCAATAATCAAAGGATTTAATTATATTAATATTGTAGGTGACTATATGAGAAAGAAGTTTGTCGAAGACCGCAAAGAAACGACGTCTGTGAAAAATTGTATACCCTAGAAAAACAACAATAATGTTTTGTCTCACTTTACCTAGTATAACTTTTTACACAGACTTCGGATTACTTTGCAGTCTTCCACAAAGTTGTTTGGTATACACTGAAGTTTTTTTAACGCGGTCCGTCCTAAAAAAAAACCGCATTATTTCAAAAACATTCGTAAAAAAAACCGCGTTATTTCAAAAACCGTCGTAAAAATCCGTGTTTCAAAAACACGCGTAAAATAGTCAGGACCACATCTACCATGACTTGACTTTTTTACGACGTTTTTTAAAATGACGCGGTTTTCTACGACGTTTTTGCGAAATAACGCGTTTTTTTTTTACGCGAGTCCATTACCGTCGTAGAAAAAAACTTCAGTTTATAGTCACCTATAATAATACCAATAGGTTTAATTATTGAACGCTTACATCGCCACCTAGCGGTATAATTCGAAAACTTAAGGTTTCTGCATACATTTGGCCAAGAGCACCCCCTTAGGCTTAACCGATTTTGCTCAAATTTTGAACGTAGCATCTGGGAGTCCAAAACAACTGATTCAAGAGGTAAGACTTAGCATTGTTCGATTTTTTTTTGTATTTCATATAAGTTTGGGCCACCCTACTACACACTATAACCTACTTTGATCAGATTTTCTTAAACATGGCTATGGGCATCAGTGTGATGAAAAAAAATGTTAAAGACTATCCTCAAGTTGCATTATTGATTGTTTTTCAGTTTCTTCTGTACTATACAAAATGAAAATAACATCTTCAAAATCGCGAGGTAAATTGTTTGAAAAAGAGGGAAGATAGGAAAAATAACACGGCATCCCGTATCACCTTAAGTGGGCTATGTAGTACAAAAGTAACATTATAGCCTGCCTAATTATGCTTGTAGCAATTTTGAGAAATTTTATTGACGTAAATCCGGAACACATCATTTGTTTGCGTTTAAGATTTAATATGCAGTATCAACTATCATGTTTTCAACTATCATTTATTATCAATATGATCAACTTTTGCGAAAAGCAAGCAAATACTTTTTATAGATCGCAACGCAATAATATGACTCGGGGTCGAACTAACTAGCAACGGCAGAATCGCAGGTTGCTATAATTCTAAGCAAAAAAATTTCAACCAAACTATAGATGGAGATTTTCACTGTGCTCTTTTCTGGACATGCAGTTCATTGAGATCAGTTTTATTGTCATTATTGTCTATGGAACACAAACAAGCACTACTTACAAGGGAAGGTTACGATGGTGTCCCCCGGGGATTTCAACCGGACTATTTTTGTTGCATTCTACATGTGGAAATATGAATAAATCCAAATCCTTTCGGGTGATGGGCCAGTGGTGTAGTCAGGAGGGGCCCTCAAAGGAGCAAATTAGGCAAAATGTATCATTATTGAAAATGCTCAAACGTCATCAAAATGTAAATTTCACAATGTATTGAAGTGGAAACAGGCAGAATATGCATTTATACATA
>NC_085137.1:517950610-517975610 GCF_035046485.1 Aedes albopictus | reverse complement strand
CTAAACATGACGCGGTAGTTTTTTTTGTCTTGATGAAGCTCCATGTGACACGATGGCATTTTCTGACAACCCAATTTATGACCAGGTTGAAAATGTCTAGCATAGCGAATAAAAAGAGGGAAACAAGTAGGATAGCTGGAGAGCAATTCAAAAATCGCTAAGGGGTTTTACAAGAAGAACAACCTACCTAGTTATGTATTTTTTATCAAAATTTAAGTTTAAAATTAATCAAGAGTTTTCATTTACATATGAAGAAAACATTGGACATCAACCGATCAGAATCATATGAATAAAAATATGACTGTAAATAAATGCATCCCAGCCTACTAGGCCGGTTGCTAAGGGAAATAAACTCGAGGACGGGAAGAGGTGAAGTTCAACGTGCACGTGCTGTTTAAATGGTGCAATCAAAGGTAACGAGCCAAACATCAACACAGACAACAGCAATTTGATTAACAACGGACAGGAAGGTAGAGTGCGTGCTCAGGAGAGGGATAGTTTGCTCTCTCAGTTTTCAACAGAAATGTTTTCAGGTGTAGATAGTGTGTTGATATGGTTTGCTACGCTCTTACCGGACAACGACTGATGTATCGAGAGCTCCAGGTTGTACAGACACCTGCCCAAACGTGAGTGATACCTGTGGAACACCTTTGAATCTGTGGAAGTGGAACGGTGTGGTAAATGAAATGAACGAAGTGTCGCGCCTACAGGTATGCAGTATTTGTTTCACCGTTGGTTATGGTACTGGGTTCGATTCAGTGATTGGTGAAATAACGTGCGATCGCTTTCGAGTAATTTCGAGCGATAGACACATGAGGTTTCTTCAGACTCTAGTTTAATTTAAAAACACTTCACTAATACTTTACTTTTGCAAAAGAAAATAAAAAATGAATAACTCTTTTAAAGAAAAACTAGAAAGGACGAGCAAATTCCTTTTAATTCTACTACTGTGCTTATCTTCGGACAGATAGGCCTATTTCGTCTGTGACTTACAGACTTCTTCTCGACTGTCGACTGTCGAGCACTTGACACTGAAGAAGTCTGTAAGTCACAGACGAAATAGGCCTATCTGTCCGAAGATAAGCACAGTAGTAGAATTAAAAGGAATTTGCTCGTCCTTTCTAGTTTTTCTTTAAAAGAGTTATTCATTTTTTATTTTCTTTTGCAAAAGTAAAGTATTAGTGAAGTGTTTTTAAATTAAACTAGAGTCTGAAGTAACAAGTTCTACTAAAAGCTCTAAAGTAATAGTAAAGCACATGAGGTTATTGATTAATGTTAGCACACTTACAGCTCTCGTTTTCCATGAGTTGTCCAACGGAGACATCATCGAGTGGTCCGTTGAGCAGAGAAGATAGCAATTCTTCGATGAACTCTCGCACCTTGACTTTTTGATTTGACGAAATTGACGATGTGCAGCTTCGGGCGTCGTCAGAATCTAAAAAGAGGTAATTTCACGTTGCAATCATTGGTCAAATCTCAGGAGCAATGTTCGGATCATACCGGTCAATCCAAGCAAGCCTTCGCTGTTCAAGTTGACCGGACCTGGATTCTGCAACCGGCTGGTCAGTTGATTGAGCAACCACTCGCCTGCTTTCTGCTGGATCACGCGGCTCGAGTGACAATTTCGACACTCCCAAATGCCTATCGCTGGGATCCATTCGCAGCATTGTTTCTCCTCGCTCCGACACACCAGTCGCTCGCAACCGCGACATGTTGCGAAACTGTTGAGACAGAGAATCGAATGAGAATAGTATGCCATGAAAATTAATCAATGTTATGGAAATTAAATAATATCATTATTTTACTTTTTTAATTGAATTTAACTGCTCTGCTTTGAGGCAATATGCCTCAAATACTTAGTTACCCGAGAGCTCTCAAAACATGAAAAAAGTAGGTTAATATGATGTCCTTTGAATTGCTTAGTGTATTAGTTAGTGTATTAGACGGTATCAATATCTCAAGGTATCTAAGTTTTATTAGAATTTGTTTGTTTTTGCCTTTCTCGTACACTAAGTGTACTGGAAAGGCTATATGTTCACTCCAAAAATGACTTTTTGATAGAAGGCCCGGAGGGTCAAATCACATATACCAATCGACTCAGCTCGACGAATTGAGGTGATGTCTGTGTGTGTGTATGTGTGTGTGTATGTGTGTGCGTGTGTGTGTGTGTCTGTATGTGTGTGTACAAATAAACTCACATCACTTTTTGGCAGTAAACCTCATCCGATTTCAATGACCGACGGTTCATTCGACGCGGAATCTGGTCCCATTGTTTCCTATTGAAAATGGTTCGGATCGGTTCAGCCGTTCCGGAGATATGGCCATTTAGGTGTTCCGGAACGGTACCACAGGAAGGGACCAGATATGAAAATGCATCAAACCTATGCATGCGACACATCAAACCACGGCATTTTCGATAACCTGATGAGCGGTAAGCAGAAAAATAGTCTAAGACCATATCTGAACCGGTAGTGTTCCGGAACCGGTTCCGGGTGTCCCGCCGGAAGTGGCAAATATCAAAGTGAACCAAACCCATGCATGAGACACATCAAACCATGATATTTTCGATAATCTGATGAGCGGTGAGCAGGAAAATAGTCTCAGACCATATCTGAACCGGTAGTGTTCCCGAACCGGTTCTGGGCGTCCCGCTGGAAGTGGCCAAATATACAATTGTACCAAACCCATGCAAGCGACACATCAAACCACGGCATTTTCGATGACCTGATGGACAATGAGCAGGAAAACCGTCTCAGACCATATCTGAACCGGTAGTGTTCCGAAACCGGTTCTAGGCATCCCGCTGGAAGTGGCCAAACATACAATTGAACCAAACCCATACATGCTACACATCAAACCACGGCATTTTGGAAGACCTGATGGACAATGAGCAGGAAAACCATCTCAGACCATATCTGAACCAGCAGGGTTCCGGAACCCGTTCCGGGGTTCCCGCCGAAGTGGTTAAATCTGAAAGAGAAACAAACCCGTACATGCGTCACTTCAAATTCAGGCTTTTTTTTACCTAATGAACGGCCAGCAAGTGTTTCGGAATCGGTTTTGAGTGGCCGGAAGAGGCCTAATGTAAAAGTAAACCAAATCCAGGCATGTGACACATCAAATCGTGGCTTTTGCGATAACCTGATGAACAGGTCACACTAAAGACAACTGGTAGTGTTCCGGAATTGGTTCCGAGAGTCCCGTCGAAATTGTCAAACCCTGCATGTGACACCTTCAATTTGCAGCGGTTTTGGTTAACCGATGAGCAATTAACAAGACAATAATGTTAGACCATATTTGGTCCAGCCGGTAGTTACCCGGAATCAGATCCGGGTAGTAAAATGTAAAATTTAACCAAACCCATGGATGCGGTACATCAAATCACGACCAGTCTTGTAAACATTCGACACTTTTTACTACCTTCATTTCGTTGCCGCAGTTGGGTGTCAGTCGGCTTTGTTACATTCGTGCGCTATCGTTACCTCTCACCTACACACAACACGAGCAGTAGAACGAAGATCAATAAACATAAAAAAGGGTCAAATCATTGTCATCTGACACGATGGCATGTGTCTAATTCTAGCTTTACGCATAGATTTTCAGCCAATTCCGATTATGAATGTTAATATTAGTTTGGGTTAAGTACGGTTCCTTTGAATTCCACTAAGAATTTGCATCCTTTGACAGATACGTATTTCGACCTCAACTGTAAGGTCGTCTTCAGTGTCTTGTACTTGACTCGACTCGAGTACAAGACACTGAAGACGACCTTACAGTTGAGGTCGAAATACGTATCTGTCAAAGGATGCAAATTCTTAGTGGAATTCAAAGGAACCGTACTTAACCCGATTTTCTTTTATTTACAGATATTCCCCTAACAAGCCCAGGTTAATCATCATCAATATTAGTTTATTATTGCATGTTGCATTGAATACGACTCACAGATGGGCAACATAGCTCTTATTATGAAAGAAGACAGGAATAACAAAAGCCGAACCGTCTCCCGAAGCCGCTATCGTGGTGAAGTGCATTCGTTTGACATTTTTGTTTCGAACAGTAGTTTGATTGCTTGTGTTGCGAATGTCGGAGACAAAGGAGTGCCGAATATCGACGAAAAGGTTCAAATGACTGTGATCTCTAACAAGACTGATCACGACTTATCGACATCCTGATGGAAAAATAGGGTCAGACCTGGTAGTGTTGCGGGTCCAGCTGTGCTGTGGCTTCGAAAGTGGTTAAAAGTAAAAGTGAATCAAACTCATACATGCGATATATCAAATCGCGGTGATTAGGTAAAGGTGAAAAATAAGCAATAAAATAATCTCAGACCATAATTGGGACAACCGGTAGTGTCATGGTCCATGACTCATGGAATCAGATTCGGCTATCCCACCGGATATTACCAAATATAAAAATGAACCAAACCCACACCCACGACACATCAGATCGCAGATTTTTTGATAATCTAATGAACGGTTAGCAAGAAAATAGCCTTAGATCACATTAGAGACTAGCTTTTGTGTAGCAGAACCAACGTTCATGTGAAAAAATAAATCGTGGCTTTGTTTAATGGCCTGATAAACGTTAGGTATGAACAACAGTGACGAATCGGTCTAAGTTCACATATATGAATGAGAACAAAATATAGACAAAACTAAAGCGATCTCATCAAATCGTACCATTTCAGATTCCTAAGGTGTAAATTTATAGCAGGATGGGTCAACGTTGAATGGAAAAATAAGAATTTGATCGCGTCAACAGAAGATGGCGGCTGTTTTAAGGAATTTTGAGCTCTAAAACTATGTAAAATACGTGTGTTTGGTATAGGAAATATATTCATAACATTCATATTTTATAGGATTTTTAATTCCTGCATTATGGGCATATTTTGTATGGAAATATGTTCAGAATTCAAAATTTGTAATCAGAAAACCCAAGCTGTCCGCTGTTTCACAAGGTCTGCAATATAACTATAGTTTGAATAGGGAAGAATGCCGGTCCAAAACTGGTAACCAGAAAATCATAAACGACATGCCAAAATTCAATACGGCGACTATTTTATGTAATTTTAGGTCCAAAATGGATGGTGTCTCAATGTTCAAGATGGCGGTTAGTTTACTTGGGGTAGATATCCGGAGTCATAAAATGATGACCGGAAAATCTGAATTGACGTTTCAAAATTTTGCGGCTTCATGACACTTATTTGGTTTGAGTTTTGGATCGTTGTCTTATATTTTCTGAATATTGGATGTTAAGCTAATATAAAATGTATCCATATTGAGTAGATTTAGCAAGCAGTTTTCATTTTGTATTTATGTCAATGTCGTCAACATGTCGCTTGAGTTTTGTTGAAAGGATATTTTAAAGCACGAGAAAGGCACCATCACCGCTAGGTGGATTAATTAGGGTTTTTTTTTTTTATTATTAATGTGTATTTCAACGCTAAGCTAATGCTATACTTGACATACGAAAAGATTTTTTCTTTTACATTTAGTTGGAAACAGAAAAAACTTCATCATCAGACTTGTTATTTCAAAAGTTCGGTGAGATTTAAATGAAAATAGTCTTGTCTTACTACTTAAGGATCATTTTTTATGTAACTGATTTGCTTATACATATATTTGTTTAGATAATTTGATTTAAACTGGCATTCCACTAATTTATTTCTAGGTAATTATCACAATTTTGTTGATTATACCTGTTTGTGTCCTCGACTTCGATGTTGGCGTTACACATGTAGCATACAACATCTGGTTTCCGGATTTCCGAGCGACGCCGTTGGCTGAGTTTGCTGGAAGAAAGAAAAAAAAAAAGAGCAAAGGAATGCGTTCATCAATCCATCAACGATGAGTTAGCTAATGGCAAAGTTTGGAAAGTTTGGTTTTGTTGCAATTCGTAGCCTGCTTCGGTGATCGAAACATCGAAAACGTGATCCATCAATTATTTGATACGGTTAAAAGTGTTAGCATGCTATGGCATCACGGTCTCACTCTATTTCTTTGTATCGAGAAAGCGAATTCTAAAATATTCTCCCATACATGCACCACTCATGGTTAGTTTTGATCGACGGTGTTGCCCTTTAAAATATTCGTTGAGCTTTGTGTTTAGCACGATTTGCCTAATGAATATTGAATGACGACGACGCGCTTCGCATGAAGCACTATTATTGGTCAGTCGGTTGTATTGCAGCCGCAGTGCATCCATTCGCGAGAAATGGGAAACTACGCGTGAATTATTTGAATGGCATTCCCCTTCACAAGTGAATCAGCCTGCTGCGCATGAGAATGCTCAACCTGTTCTCGCATTGACGTACCTACTATAGATAGATTAAGGGACTAGTTTTTCAGGAAACATATTGTTCCGTCTGACACTAAATATTGGATTGGGCTTTGATATCATCTCTTTAAGGAAACAACCAAAACTCTAATAGAAGTGCATCATACTTCCGCGGAATTTTTAACTAAAAATCCATTCTAGAAATTGTACGTTGACATTATCTTAATGTCCCCTTGTCAGCCTCTTGACAAGCAAGGGGTCCATCAATTTAACCCAACCAAAGTGGTTTTCATCCTTTTTTTATCATTTTGTAGCGAACAAGCAACAAATTTTTTGAATCCCAGACTTTATGTTAAGCCTGGTTTCAGCGAGAATTACCCAGATGTTCAGTTAAGGGGTCGTCCATAAATGACGTAGCTTTGGGGGGGTGTTTGTGATTTTGTGACGAAGTGTGACGGTAGGGGGGTAGGGGTTTATGATATGCTACGTAGCTTTCTACTAGGAATATTGAAAAAAATATTTCATAATTAATAAAATTTTAACTTGCATTAAGTATTATCATCCAGTAAATCAACAAGCAGCTATCGAACGTGACAACTGTATCTGTGAAAGTGGTTTTAAAATCCGGCGTAAAGAATAATGTATTGTGTTTGCAGACAAAAATCAATTTCGCTCAAATGCTTCTGAATAGCTGCTTGCTATAGAGCACTGCTCGCCGCTAAGGTTGCAAAGGAAAATTTTTCTAAGTTCTTGGCATTACGGCATTATTCCAGGAGTTCCTTATATAGTTTCTACAGGACTTCCTCGAAGAATTCATCCAACAATTTCTTAAGGGGCTCCTGTAGCAACTTTGTCAGGAATTTCTCATTGTGTTCTTTACAGGTTTCCCCAACAGGAGAAGGATAACATTTCCACGGGAATTCCTACTGGGAATCCCAGAAAAAAACTTCTGAAAACATTCCAAAAGAACCCGGAGGAATCTCAATAGGAATCCCTGAAGGAACTTCCAGAAGAATTTCAGAAGGAACTCCTGGAACAATCATGAAAGGAAATAGAGAAATTTCAAAAGAAATTCCGTGAGGAGTACCTGGAGCAATTCTAGGTGAAGCTTTCGAAGAAATCTTGAAAAAACTTCTGGATGAATCTTAGAAGAGATATTTATAGATTGTCAGAAGGAACTCCGGGTTTAATTTCTGAAGAAAGCACGGATGAAATAATTGATAGAATCCCGTAAGGAATTTCTTTCGGGGAATCGCGGAAGATTTTCTGGATATAACTCCTGGTGAAATCTAAGAAAGAAAATCCTGGAGGAATTCCAGAAGCAACTATGGGAGGAATCCGTAAAGAGATTCTCCGCAGAGTGCTAAGATATCCTGGAGGAATCCTGGATGGAGTGAATAGAGGGATGCCGGAAAAAGTTACTAAAGGAGTCCCGGGATAAAAAATCCTGGATAAATCCTAGAAGGAAGTCCTCGAGGAATCCCAGAAGAATCCAGGAAGGAATTCCTGAAGGAATCTAAAAAAGAACACCTGAAGGAATCCCAGAAGCAACTCCTGAGAGGGTTTTGAAAGAATACCGGAGGGGTTACCTGCCGAGAACTTGGAATGAATATCTGAGTGAATTCCTGAAGGAAACCAAGAAGGAACTCCTGGAGGAATCCCGAAAGAAACTTCTTAAAAAAGACAAAAAAAAAGACACGGACAACGTCTTCAGCTTTCGGCTGTACAGACTGTTTTAAACTTAACATTAGACAACGGACAACGGAGCATGCACCAGTGGAAACGGGGAAGAAACTATTCTCACGGAAAGTTTCAACGCCCGAAGCGGGAATCGAACCCTCACCCCATAGCATGGTGCGATTATAAGCTTGGTGACCCTAACCGCACGGCTACGAGGCTTCACAAACACATCATACGTTCTGAGTGTCAAGCTTTAAGTTCGCTAAAACCGTTTATGTGATCTCTTTGAATCGTGAAAATCGTCGCTTTACCTACAACGTATATGAATCTGCTACACACTAAGATTCAGATGTTCCAGCTCGGTAATATTTTCACCGAATTCAGTATTTTTTCCATCTTTTTACTGAGTTTTCAACAGCAGATTTATCTCGGTACACTCGGTAATCGTATTTACCGTTCACCAGTAACGATATTTACCGTGCATCAGTAACTTTTGACAGTTTATTAACTGAGCTCAGTATCTCATTTACAGAATATCCGCAAAAGAAACAACCGAGCGTACCGAGTTAGATCTGCTGTTGAGAACTCAGTAAAAAGATGGTAGAAATACCGAGCTGATCTTAGTGTGTAAATCGAACTGCCTTCCAAGAGGTATGATTGAAATCGGTGCAGAATATTGTATATTGATCGTAGAGGGTCTTGCCCGGGATTTCCCGGGACAAAAATCCCGGGAAATCCCGGGATCTAAAAAATCCCGAATCCCGGGATATATTTCCGAGATTCCCGGGATTTCCCGAAAATTTGAAAATGACAAGACATCCGATTATTTTTTGCACGGATGTGATTTCTGCTATTACTCAGTCAATTTTGAATGGATTCTCATAAGATTATGTGCACATGTAGGCACCAGTGTATGAAAAATCAAGTCATTTGGTTCAAAATTGACTGAGTTATAGCAAAAAAAATGACTCGTGCAAAAAAAAAATCGGGTGACTGCTCACTCTAAATCTTTTCATCAATATTTCCATTTTTGCATTCGATTTAACACTATCTGTCAGGTCCAATGGCCATATTTTTCTAAGGTGTTTTCGGTAGAATATCAAAAGGTGGATTCTGAGGATTTATTCAGTCTATTTTTAGGTTGTCCATAGCACAGCCACTACTGGGCTGATTTCTTTAGAAAATCTGATGCTAGATGAAACAAGAGTCCTGAAGCACAACATACATTTTTTTAAGAAGTGTCTAGAGAAATCAATTAAGGATTACATATTGCTGTTTGTAGGATATGAGGAATTACTTGACGCATTTTCTACAGGATTATAAGGAAAAGTTGACCAAATAAATCTTGGTGGGACTTTTTGGAGGCTTATAGTCAAGAAAATTGGTTGTAATCTCTCGAATATTTTTTGTGCGATGTCGTTAAGTTATTTTCGTTGGAATTCCTTAAGAAAAGAGTCCTCAAAAGTCTTATCATTAATCAATCCAGAAATTTTAAGAGCAGGTTTATAAGAAACTTCTAGTTTTTTTTTTCAAACTTCTAGATCAAAATACCAAGTACAAATGGTTTATTTGCGAAGAAAGTATTCAATTAAGTCGTTTAGAACGACTATTATATATTTATAAAAAAGTATTTTCGAAGGATATTTTACAATTTTTTTAAAGAACATCGGTGAAAAGACCGTTTTTGTTGTAAAAAATGTTTTAGAATTTTTTGCCTTATGTTTTTTTGGTTTTTGGTAAGTTTGAATTTTTCCCGGGATCCCGGGAAATCCCGGGATTTGAAAAATAAAAATCCCGAATCCCGGGATTTTTTTCGGTCCGGGAAACAAGACCCTCTAAATTGATCGTTAGCGTCATACTTGCGTCGTATACGAAAAGAACGAAATCGTATATTCATTTCTACATTCGTCGCATATGATTATTACTGCACTTTTAATAGTCGAATTTTAATCTTTGGAATCGTAAATAGTTTTGTTTACATATTTGTATGATGGAAGAAAGGAAAAGATTGTATTCATCGCATGGTACCATGCTTATTTTAATTCGTTTCATCCCATTCACTTTGAACTCTCTACTTCCAACTTGGCAATATAGCCAATAGAGATAACGCGCAGTTGTCAATCAAAGGACCTAAGATCGATTCCCACTGAACGCCAATTGATTTTTTTTTTTCATTTGAAAATCTTGAGTTGTATATCGGTACACTCAATCGTAATAAGATCATGCATAATCGTATATTTAGACGGAGAAAATCGGCGAAATCGTAGAAATTTTTCGAGAAATCGTAAATCGTGTTGGATGGAATCGCAGTAATTGGATATATGTTTCGATATGGCCTCCACTTTAGTATGTATAAGCGTGTTTCGTGCATTGAATACGATTTCTTTGGTGCTATATACACACTGTGGTGCATAATTGATCGGACAAACGCCGATTTTCATACAAAATGGCCAAGTTTAAGATGCTGTAACTATGGTTTGCTTTGTTGGATTCAGCTCAATTGCTTCCTATTATAGAATACGCTCGATAAATCAGTACATAAAAAAGCTACGTCATTTATGGACGCCCCCAAGCCGATGATAAGGAGGGGTGATGGCTGAATAGTCTTTTCTGACCACATAAACGCCATGGGATAGGAAAAGGGTATGTTGGTGTGGGATTAGGGTATTGGTACAGACTTGCCGATATCAATGCTATTCAGATGCAAAATAATTTTAAGGCTCAATAGTGAATTGCATACCTTCCAAAGCCAAAAAAAAACAAAAATCCACAGTGTGCCAAGAGAGTCACAGAAATCAAAAGCGCCCGATTGTTTATTTTGTCAACTATCACAAACGGACACTCCTACCCTCTCTGACTGGAATATAACCCTAGAAAAAATGAAGAAGTTCCCTACACAACTGTTGGAGGAAATCCTTTGAAAAATGTTGCAGGAGCTACTTAAGGGAGTCCTGTAAACATTTTTAAGGAACTCATGGAAGATTCCATAGAATAATACTACAAAAAGTTCATAATAATCCTCAATGAATTCCATTATAAACTCCTGTAGGGTTTTTTTTTCTAACGGAAATCTAAACGGATTCCAGAATAAACTTTTTAAAGTATTACAGCATGATATGCAGGAGTTCCAGAACGAACTCCTGAAGGAATATCGGAAAGAAATCCTGGAAGAATCCTGGAACGAACTCGTGGATGAAACCCAGAAAGAACTTTTGGAATAATTCTGGAAAGAATTTTTAGAGTAATCCTCGAAAAATGTTCACATGAGGAAATCCACCAGAAATCCCAAAAGAAACTCATGGAGGATTCACTGAAGAAATTTGGGAGGAATCCCACATTCCAAAAGAAACTTCTGAACAAATCTTGGATGGGATTACTGGAAACATTTCAGAAGGAATTCCTTGAGAAATCGTGCAAGGAATTCTCGAGGGAATCCCGAAAGAAATCTCAGAAGAAATCCCAAAAGATCCTGATAGAATATCAGAAAAAAATTAAAATCTCAGATGGAATTTCAGAACGATGAATTATAAAAAAATGGGATCTTAAAAGAAATTTCGCAACGAATCCCAGAAGGAACTTCTTAACGATTTCTAAAAGAACCTCCTGAAGCAATACAGAAAGGCACGCCTGGAAGGCGTACTACAGAAGGAGCTTCTTAAAGATTCCTACAAGTAAATCCTGGATCAGTCTCAAATGGAACTCCTGAAGGAATCTCAAAAGAAACTTCTTTAGCAAAACAAGAAAAGTTAATGGCGAAATCACAAAATGAACCGCTGGAGAAATTCCAAAAGAATTTATGAAAGCATAGTAGGAACCCAAGTTACCAAAAGTTCCGCTTCCCATGACAAAATGCACTTTCAAGTTCCAATTAGATCAGACGAAGTTCCGAACGGATCTTTCTAGCTGCTTAATAGGCTAACAATGAGCCTTGCAGGTACTTCGCACATAAGTTCCAGAAAGGCTCATTGTTTGCCTCTTAAGCAGCCAGAAAGTTCCTTTCGTAACATTATCTGAACTTCGTGGAACTTGAAAGCTGCTTAAGATGCTATCCTGGAGCCTTTTTCATTGTCTAGAGAAATAATTGTGCTGGAAAATGCATGGTACCTACCGCTTTTGTACCTGACGGAAACCATGGATAAACTTTAAGAAAAACCTTAGAAAAAAAAAACTCCTAGAGAAATCTCGGAAGGCGCTTTTGGAGGAATCTAAGAAGGAACTCCGGAATGAATTATTGGACCCAGCCAACAACATATCGTAAATCATTGTGTGGAAAAAACGTATATTTCGCTATATTGAATCAGAATTGTATAATTATATGTATACTTGTTGACAATGATTGCGTGAAATCGCATTTTATGCCAAATGAAATTTCAATTTCGATTTTGTTTCATAAAGTCGTCTCCGATCATAAAACGTGCTAGATACTATCGGTAAGATCGCACAGAATCAGATAGAATCGTAAAAAATCATACGTTCTGAGTGTCAAGCTTTAAGTTCGCTAAAACCGTATATGTGATCCCTTTGAATCGTAAAAATCGTCGCTTTACATCGTATATGAATCTGCTAAATCGAACTGCCTTCCTAGAGGTATGATTGAAATCGGTGCAGTCGTACACAACGATAAGAATGTTGTATATTGATCGTTAGCGTCATACTTGCGTCCTATACGAAAAGAACGAAATCGTATATTCATTTCTCTATTCGTCGCATATGATTATTACTGCACTTTTAATAGTCGAATTTTAATCTTTGGAATCGTAAATAGTTTTGTTTACATATTTTTATGATGGAAGAAAGGAAAAATTGTATTCATCGCATGGTACCATGCTTATTTTAATTCGTTTCATCCCATTCACTTGGAACTCTCTACTTCCAACTTGGCAATATAGCCAATAGAGATAACGCGCAGTTGTTGGCCTAAGATCGATTCCCACTGAACGCCAATTGATTTATTTTTTTTTTCATTTGAAAATCTTGAGTTGTATATCGGTACACTCAATCGTAATAAGATCATACATAATCGTATATTTAGACGGAGAAAATCGGCGAAATCGTAGAAATTTTTCGAGAAATCGTAAATCGTGTTGGATGGAATCGCAGTAATTGGATATATGTTTCGATATGGCCTCCACTTTAGTATGTATATGCGTGTTTCGTGCATTGAAGCTACTTAAGGGAGTCCTGTAAACATTTTTAAGGAACTCATGGAAGATTCCATAGAACAATACTACAAAAAAGTTCATAATAATCCTCAATGAATTCCATTATAAACTCCTGTAGGGTTTTTTTTTCTAACGGAAATCTAAAAGGATTCCAGAATAAACTTTTTAAAGTATTACAGCATGATATGCAGGAGTTCTAGAACGAACTCCTGAAGGAATATCGGAAAGAAATCCTGGAAGAATCCTGGAACGAACTCGTGGATGAATCCCAGAAAGAACTTTTGGAATAATTCTGGAAAGAATTTCTAGAGTAATCCTCAGAAAATGTTCACATGAGGAAATCCAGCAGAAATCCCAAAAGAAACTCATGGAGAAATCACTGAAGAAATCACTTCTGGAGGAATCCCAAATTCCAAAAGAAACTTCTGAACAAATCTTGGATGGGATTACTGGAAACATTTCAGAAGGAATTCCTTGAGAAATCGTGCAAGGAATTCTCGAGGGAATCCCGAAAGAAATCTCAGAAGAAATCCCAAAAGATCCTGATAGAATATCAGAAAAAAATTAAAATCTCAGATGGAATTTCAGAACGATGAATTATAAAAATAAATGGGATCTTAAAAGAAATTTCGCAACGAATCCCCGAAGGAACTTCTTAACGATTTCTAAAAGAACCTCCTGAAGTAATACAGAAAGGCACGCCTGGAAGGCGTACTTCAGAAGGAGTTTCTTAAAGATTCTCAAATGGAACTCCTGAAGGAATCTCAAAAGAAACTTCTTTAGCAAAACAAGAAAAGTTAATGAAATCACAAAATGAACCGCTGGAGAAATTCCAAAAGAATTTATGAAAGCATAGTAGGAACCCAAGTTTCCAAAAAGTCCGCTTCCCATGACAAAATGCACTTTAAAGTTCCAATTAGATCAGACGAAGTTCCGAACGGAACTTTCTAGCAGCTTAATAGGCTAACAATGAGCCTTGCAGGAACTTCCTTGCACATAAGTTCCAGAAAGGCTCATTGTTTGCCTCTTAAGCAGCGAGAAAGTTCCTTTCGGAACATTATCTGAACTTCGTGGAACTTGAAAGCTGCTTAAGATGCTACCCTGGAGCCTTTTTCATTGTCTAGAGAAATAATTGTGCTGGAAAATGTATGGTACCTACCGCTTTTGTACCCTACCCCTGGACCACGTTTTCAACAAAGATTTTCCTACCCTGAGCATATGTTGTTCTTTTTGGCCTCACTATTGAGAAACTTACTGCTAATGTGATCATCAAATATGCATCCTTCTTTCAAACATAGGCTCTTTTTTCTAGTTATTCTTTGAAGGAATTTGAATTAGACCGCGCAATACTATGAGTAGTGCACAACAATATGTAATGCTTTTGGTACATTCATGGGGGCATTCTGGGTTATGCATTTTGGAACTTGGGCCGTCAATGTCTACAAGCTCTACTATTGTTTCTCTTCATCCTAGCGGCATATAACTCTTTCACGAGCGTGTCTGTTCTTCCTCATCATATTACGAGTATCTCTAGGTGTTGCTTTTTGGGTGTTTACGGATTAACCATCAATTACATGTCAATGCGATGGCGGAAAATAACCCGGGATCTTTCGCTTTGGGCCCTTACATCACCATGCATAGGTGCACAGATAACTCTAAATAGAATTGAGTTAAAAAATAGTATCTCAATAAAAACCTAGCCGCTAACTGTGCCTGTGGAGTACCAGGGCACCCTCCACAGTATTTTTGCCCTTACTGTGTTAAACGGAGCAATGACGCAGTGGACCTAATTTGTCTCCGGGATAATTGGCTACTTTTCTTAAGTCTCAATTCCGAGGCTTAACAAAAGTGGGTAAATGTATATTTTCATGACTGGAATCAAGTTTGTACAGGTAAACCTTCATCACGCAAAAGGTGCTTCTGCTGTGTTGAGTCGAAGGTTTAAAAAAGAAGGACTGGAAGTGGCGCTTATTCAAGAGCCATGGTCCAATAAACGAAAGATTCTTGGTGTTCTGGCACAAAATAGTAAACTATTTTATGATGAGCAACAAGATTCTCCCAGAACTGCTGTCCTAGTACGTAAAACGTTAAAATGTTATCCTATTACAGAGTTTATCAGAAGGGACATTGTTGCGGTCATGGTAGAGGTACCAACCACTAGGGGTAAAACTGAGATCGCTGTGGCTTCAGCTTACTTTCCTGGTGATGTTCCTGAGGTACCTCCTCCTGAGATCGCATCATTTGTTCAATTCTGTAAAGAAAACAACAAATCGTTCATCATTGGCTGTGACGCCAATGCGCATCACACGGTTTGGGGTAGTACGGATATTAACAGTCGAGGTGAGTCACTATTAGAGTATCTGTCTTCGAACAATATAGACATTTGTAATAATGGTGATAAACCTACTTTTTTAAATGCAATCAGACAAGAGGTCTTGGATCTAACACTGTGCAACGCTGCAATCTTTAACAAGATTACAAACTGGCACGTGTCAGATGAGATTTCTCTATCTGATCATAAACACATAATCTTCAATTGGAGCGGTGGAGATTATTCTAGAACTGCATTTAGAAATCCCAGGAAGAATTGTTGAATTCGCATTCATTTACAATGGGGGAAACTATCGATTCAACCCAAAAGTTGGAATCATTTTCTCAAAGAGTAAATGAAAGTATCATCAATTCCTTTAACAGCAGTTGTCCCACCATACAATTGTCTTCTACTAGAGACGTGCCATGGTGGAACTTTAAACTGGATCGCCTAAGAAAATTTTCTCGTAAAATGTTCAATAGAGCGAAACAAACGGGAGATTGGACTCAGTATAGGAAAGCCCTGACTGAGTATAACAACGAAATACGAAAATCTAAAAGAAAATCTTGGGTGCTGACATGTGAAAACATAAACAGTACTCCTGTAGTTGCTAGACTACAAAAAACGCTTGCAAAAGATCATGCAAATGAATTGGGAAATCTGAAGCGTGACGATGGAGCTTTTACCAAAACTCCTCGTGAAACTTTGGATTTAATGATGGAAACCCATTTTCCAGGTTCGGTTCTAAGTGTGGCTTCCAATGATACTATATCTCTGGAAGGTGAAGGATGTCCTAGTATAAACTCAATGGAGTCAAATAGTACAGTAAACACCGCCTCAGATTTAGCTGATGAAATCTTCACGAAGACCAGAGTGGAAAATGCGATAAGATCTTTTCAGCCTTTTAAATCTGCAGGAGTTGATGGGATATTTCCAGCATTGATTCAAAACGGAGAAGCGGTGTTGGTTCCATCACTAATTGAGATGTTCAAGGCTAGTTTGAGATTGAATTTCGTTCCATCAAAATGGAGACTTGTAAAAGTTATCTTTATCCCGAAAAAGGGGAAACGAAATAAAACGCATCCGAAAGCATATAGACCAATTAGTCTTTCTTCAGTTTTGTTGAAGACTATGGAAAAGGTTTTGAAGGATTTTATCAATTCTTCTTACATAAAAGAGTATCCCCTGTCTGACTTCCAGTTTGCTTATCAATCTGGTAAGTCAACGGTTACGGCACCTCACTCGCTAGTAACAAAGGTGGAAAAAACGTTTTCAGCAAAAGAAATCGCTCTATGCGCCTTTTTAGATATAGAAGGAGCATTTGATAATGCCTCCTATTCATCTATGAAGCGTGCCATGGAGAATAAAAACTTCGACCAATGTATCATACATTGGATTCATACTGTGCTTGCAAAAAGAGAAATCACCTCTGAGCTGGGAAGTTCTTCTATAACAGTAAGGGCAACAAAGGGTTGCCCTCAAGGAGGAGTCCTCTCACCACTAATGTGGTCCTTAGTTGTAGACGATCTTCTAAGAAGCTTGAAGGAAAGAGGTTTCGAAGTTGTGGGCTTTGCAGACGATATAGTCATAATAGTGAGAGGAAAGTATGACGAAACTGTTTCGGAGAGAATGCAAAGGGCCCTAAACTATACACATTCATGGTGTATTAAGGAGGGCCTTAGCATCAACCCGTCAAAAGTCGTAATTGTCCCTTTCACTAGGAGAAGGAAGATCAACCTAAAAGCTTTTCGGCTTGGAGGGATACAAATTCATCCTAGTGATCGAGTCAAATACTTAGGTTTGATAATGGATGCTAAACTGAATTGGAATGCTCAAATTGAGTCCGTGATCGGTAAGGCAACAAGTGCGTTCTGGTTATGCTCCAAAACTATTGGCAGGAAGTGGGGCTTGAAACCAAAAATGATAATGTGGATTTATACTGCCATAATCCGCCCAAAAGTGACGTATGCTTCGTTTGTTTGGTGGCCAAAAACAAAAGAGGCTACCACGCAATCAAAGCTTGCGAAAATCCAACGTCTTGCGTCCATTGCTGTTACAGGAGCGATGCGAAGCACTCCATCAAAAGCTTTAGATGCGATTCTCAATCTGCTACCTTTGCACGAGTACGTGCAATTAGAAGCAGAAAAGGAATTGCTGCGACTTAAACGAATTGAAAAGTTTATGCCAGGTGATCTTGTAGGTCACCTGAGCATTTCACAATACTTCCAAAATAGGCCAGTAATGAAAATGATTAAAGACTGGACGAAACCTGTGGAGAACCATGATGTTCCTTACAAGTTGCACGAAACAACTCGTGCAGATTGGGAAGTCGGAGGTCCCATTGTTCGTCAAGGATCAATCAAATTCTATACAGATGGCTCAAAAGTTGGAATAAAAACGGGAGCAGGAATCTACGACCCTGGAATACAAACATCAGTGGCGATGGGACACTATCCTACGGTGTTTCAAGCAGAGATTCTTGCTACAGTTTCTTACCGATTTTGGCAACACGAGGTGAATTTTATGTTGCCAAATTGGGGTGTTGCCAAAATCGGTAATTTTTTTTGTGGTTTTTTTTTTACTTTTATACGTCAATTTGGCTTATATTTTAAATATGGACTATTCACAAGTTATAAAACGATCCCTGTAGGTGACGTTCATAAATTACGTCATGATTTGTAAAATTGTTGATTTTGGAAAATTTGATGAATTTTGTTTTTTTGAAGAAGAGTAAGGCTAAAATATAAATACATTTACAAATACAAACGATTTTTCGGTAAAAAATTTTGGTCAAAATTTTTTGTTGCCAAAATCGGTAAAAAATTGTTGCCAAAATCGGGTGTTGCCAAAATCGGTAAGAAATTGTTGCCAAAAACGGGTGTTGCCAAAATCGGGAAGGAAATGTTGCCAAAAACGGGTGTTGCCAAAATCGGGAGTAGACAAAAACGGGTGTTGCCAAAATCGGTAAGAAACTGTATTTTGAAATGCGCAAATATCTGCCTTGAGAGAAAATACAGTTATGCAAATATTTGTATTTTCTCAGATAGTCAAGCTGCACTAAAAGCATTGTGCGCTTACAAATGTACTTCAAAGCTTGTCTGGGAATGCATTCTGTCACTGCGCAGGCTGTGCCAAGGGAACTCAGTAAACTTATACTGGGTTCCAGGTCACTGCGGCATTGAAGGGAATGAAATGGCAGACGAGCTTGCTAAAAGTGGTTCCAATTTACAATTTGTTGGTCCAGAACCATTCTGCGGAATATCAAACTGTACAATTAAAATGGATCTGAAATGCTGGGCTGAGCAGAGGGTGATATCCAATTGGATGGATGTCAAAAATTGCAATCAGTCAAAACGATTTATAACACCAAATGCTTATAAAACCAAAAAGCTCTTAGAGCTCAACAAGAGAGCTCTATGTACATACACTGGCCTAGTAACTGGACACTGTCCGAGCAGGTATCACTTGAAAAATATTGGCCAGATTCAGAGTGATATCTGTCGTTTCTGTAATACGGAACGTGAAACCTCGGAACATCTGCTTTGAAGTTGTGGTGCTTTATACATGCGCAGGCAAAGATTTCTAAATAGTGGTTGCTTGCAACCCAATGAGATCTGGTCTGCAGAACCTGGGAAGGTCTTGGGGTTTATTAATTCCATTGCACCTGACTGGGAGACGACGCGTCGTGGCAGAAGCTGATTACTTGACACATGGTAATTAGCTGGCTAGATGCGAATATCAAAACGGGACATGCCACAAAAGTTCAGCTTATTGGACGCAGTGGCTTAAATTCCCCAACAGGGGAGGAAAAAAAAAATCTCAATAAAAAAATGTCATTACTCTCAGGAAAACTCCGAATCTCCGCACAATGAGATGTCAAAACAGCTGAATTTTCAGCAAATATTATGCTGTTGTTTGTAACAAGATCTTATTGATCTTATTGACAACTAAAAAGAGAAGTCTTCAAAGGCGTTTTAATAACCTCAACCTTTGGTACATGCTTCAAATTGGATTGGGCATGGGAATTTAAGCATATGCTGCCACAATGAATATCACAATAATTGCGTTGCGTGGTTGCGTGGTAACGGAGTAATTCGTAGATTGCATACTGAAAGTTGTCATGTTAAAACTTTAATACTCCTATTCTAATTGCTTATGGAATGCTATTTGGGAAGGAACAGCTATCCAACTAGAGGTTGAAGTAAAAAAGACATGAGAACTTCCATTGCCGGCCACGCCCATCTTCTCCGTTACGAGGATAGGAAAGGATGTGATGATATGACACCTACTTTACAAGAGGTCAGCGACTCACCGACACTCCCATAGGTGTCAAGGAGTTGGATATTTGGAAGGGGGTCATTTGGGAATCACTATAAGCGAGTGATGCGACAAGATTCAGATTGTGGAAGTGTATTTGAGTAAATCATGCAGATGTGTTGGAGTGAGTGAAAGTGTTTTAGTATATTTAAACACCAACGTTGGGAGTGACATGGCTAAGAAATTTTGTCACTCCATGGGCCTTTATGATTCCGGGATGGGGCACAGGCATTTACACTGTGTCCTGGCTAACAAGCCTAGGCTTAACCGCCATTGATCGGTCTCTGAAACGATAAGAAACACGTTATGTGGATGGGAGAGGATAGTAGGGAAGGGATAACTATTTATCGAGATGCCAGCGACTCACCGACGCTCTCGAAAAAAATAGAAAGGAAATAGGATTTTGATACAGGAATGGTCAGGAATTCAGTATGATTTTAACAGTACATGTAAATAATTAAGACACATACATGATTATAATATACTTATATAACCATAATTTCAAATGCATATTAGCATTAAGGAAACCAATAAACCTCCTCCCATAAATATAGAGAAAGACAAATAAACAAATCAATCGTGACGTACTTATTGGATGGCATCTAAATTAAAAAACGAAATGATATTCAGTGGGACCATAAAAACCCTTTAAAAGGACTTATCCAATGATAAACCGAACCCACCCGGTTCAAAAACCATCAGCTAAACGTTAGGATATTAAAGAAAATCATTATTGCTTAAAAGGATAGATCTCACCCGATAATCCTGCGTAGAGCTTAAGTTATGCTGCCAACAACAGTAGACCTTGGATCAGATAGCGTTTGTGGTGTATTTGAGGCACTGTTTTGTTTTTTATTTGTTCTAGTCTCATTTCAAGATCTAAAACTAATTATGGCCATCGTAGTAAACTGGTTTAAAATTCGAATTCGATCTCTTGTTACGTCCACCGCACAACATTGTAGTAAGTTGCTACACTGAAAGGAGCCTTGCAGTAATGACAAGCATAACAATGTTTTTAAATTTACCATGGCAAAACATGATCATCGACCCACCAACGCTTCTTGTGTGCTTTTTGTTTCTTCTCACATCAACCGGTTCGATAGCCGAGTGGTAGCGTGCGAGCCTGGTGATGTCAAGGTTCTTGGTTCGAATCCGGTTGCCAACAGAAACTTTTTTTAATTGAAAATCGAGTCCATGGTAAAATTGAAAACATAATTCTGTTGAATTAAAACGAAACTCAGTCTGCACAAATTTAGTGGCGTTGTGCATTTAAATTGACCCTCAGAATAGTAATTTTCACCGCAAGCCGCCGTTCAGTGTATGTCAACACTTATCGTAGACTGACTTCAACGAAAACTATCATTTTCCATTTGCACCAACACATTGTAGATCAGGTTATTGTGAAGTTAATCAAAAAGTTTGTTCACTGTTCTTCTCAATATTCCTCAATCTTCCAGAATCAGAACCGCATGATAGGTCGCGCACAGAGCACTAACTAGGCACTCGCGGAGTAAATATCGAGGAATTTTTAGTGAATCTCAAAAAATGGAACGTTGGAAACAAAAAATCATCAATTAAAAACACTCCCGTTTTCTGCACATCCGAATTTTCGTTTTTCTCACTAAACGCGCTTCAGATTTTCACCCGAATCACTTTTGGAGATTAATTTTTCTTCGATTCACTTTTCGAATGGCGTTGCACCGTGGATAATTCTGTTTTCACTCGATTCACTAGCCGGCTCGGAAATTCACAAAAAGACACTGAGCCATGTTATCCAGATGCAGCAGACCCCGTAAATCACACGTATTCCGCTGCCATATTTCCATATTTTCACTAAAACCATGCCGACGGGAACGCGAAAAAACGTGACAAGAAAAACCGAACGCGTCCATTCGCGGCGCAACCTACTTCGATCTTTTTCACAATGAATATCACAATAATGTTGCTTTTTATGGAACCGCACTTTTACGATGCCGCAATACAGTACGTGTCCATAAACGCACCAATTCGGTGATCTAAAGCACTGTGAAGTGCAAAACTAAATTACCAAGCGTCTCCATGAATAATAAATATGTCAGAAAATAAAAAGGGAGGGGGCACGTAGCTCAAACGATCCGTCATAAAAAATATTTTGTATTCTCCTACACGGTAAAAAATCTGCACTGTGATATGAACTGATTCGCACTTGAATTCGCACTACTGTTCAATCAGTTTGTTATCAATTACATATCATTTGACAAAGAACATCCAGTGCCTCTTCAATTTTAATGGAACATCATATCAATTCGTTGTTGACAATGTTTTGATTTCAAAACTAGAAATAAAAAAAAAACTGTGTCCAGACGCAGCGAGATTCGATACCAGGACCTTTAGAGTCCTGTTCATCTGTTTTACCACTACACTACTTCACGTCTGTTGGAGAGGTGTGAATCGAAGCGAAGTACTTTCTACCACCTGTCATCTATATTTACTTTCATGCCCAAAATAGTCATTACCAAATCAACAGCTTTTCACTTTGGATCGTATTGCTTTTTACAGTAGTGCAAATCGAAGGGATTTCCAGTTGATTTCTCCGATGGGTTTGTTTTGGTCCTCAAATCAACACTGACAGCATTGCGATCTCAATTGAAAAGCATTTCTGATCATGTTGATTAGGACATTGAATAGTTAAGGGATTTTTCCCTTACATCGAGCGTGCAGAATTTTTACCGTGTATAATCATCGTTCTTGTTGAATAATTGGTACTATAGTAGCATACAATTTATGTAAACATGTTAGTATACGAGAAGTTTCATCCCTGAATTATGCTAAATTTCAACAATATCTCCATCAATTTTGCTCGCTTATCAATCAACAATGACCCAATACTAGGGCAGAAGTCGCGTAATCTAAAGAAACATAAACCGATCGGCCTACCAAAGATGCTTTTTCGTTTTTTTCCTTCGCTTCAAGCCCGCACTTATCGGGTTGTACAGCGCACAGGGAAAAATTTCTACTCAATGACTGAGTTGGTCTTACTCAGAAATCGATAAATCCTTTGTTTTCTTACTCAGTTTCCGTTAAAAGTGGGACAACCCATTGCCAATGGGTTGTCCCACTTTTAGCCGAAACTGAGTAAGAAAACAAAGGATTTTTCGATTTCTGAGTAAGGCCAACTCAGTCATTGAGTAGAAATTTTTCTCGGTGCGGCGTCCGTCGGTCTTCAGCTACCTCGGTGGTGGCTAGTGTTTTCCGCATGCCGCATTCACAGCTGATTCTCGCCTGAGCTCAGACCAGCCGCCGATCGAGGAGAGTGCAGTCGTTCAGCTGTAGTAGGCCTGGACTGAAGGAAACCAGTCTGGCCCGTCTCGAAGAGCGTCGTCGTCGTGTCGCGTCGCATACATCACATCACAGCAACTCGTTGCACCCGGGTGACCAGAACAGGTCATCGAAGTAGGCACAGCTCGATCAGTTCATTGCTGGCAGCCCTAGAGCGGTTGATCGCGCACGCGAGGCGAGAGAGCGAATCCAAACGGCCCAAAGGTGGGGCAGCATATCATTATACAAGTTAAGTAGGAAGGCAGTAGCAGGCGCAGAGTGCGATCGGGTCGTGCCTTTCCTGGACTGAACGGCGTCATAGACTCTGCGATTGAATTGCCGTCGCCGCCGCGCCGCCGTCTTCGTGGAGTGTTGAGAGGACGCAATCGTTTGCTGAGCGAGCACAAGACGATCAAAGTGTCTCGTATCTACACGTCCAGCTAGTGTCGACAGTGCACCGCGCCAAACTGCAGGTAGTGTTTCAATGTGGTGTGGTGTTATGAACTGAAATGGTTGGTGTCTAACTAAAACGCGAAGTGAACCGTTGCAAACAGTTGACTAGTGCTAGTGGAAGACTATTGCATCACGATTGGACGCAACTATTACGGTATCTAACGTAGCAAGCTGGATTATCGCGAAAGAATGTGCTAGGTTAGACCTGTACCAAAGAGTCATCATGATTCTCTCGGCCTTCTTGGTGGAAACTTTAACCGTTCTGGTGGAACCTCCGCCAGCGATCGGAGGAATAGTAGGCCGGCAGCAACTAGCATTGGGAAAAGTGCAACCTCAGGCCAACATTGGGGTGTTTATGTTCCTGTTTATGTTCTGCGCAATTGAGGTGGTCTTTATCAAGCTCATTTCGTACGCTACCCAGGCAGAATCGGCCACTGTTGGTACACAAACCTTATCTGACGAAGACGAACTGAACAACAATAACGTCCCGGTGGGGTCCGTGACCCCAGCAACCGAGGAGCATCAGCCGAATTGAGGATAATACTGAGTGATCGTTCATCTCTCGTGCCGTTATTTTTCAAGGATAAATCACGCTGCCGACGATGATGATGATGAAGAAACCGACGATGATAGTGTGTAAATAAATGCGAAACAACTGTGAACTTCCTGAACGCGGGGGACGTGTTGAATTGAAGACTTCATGTATATCGTATCTCGTACATTGCTTTGGCCGCGCGCTGAATGAGATATTAATAGTAGACATTAAGGCAAAGTGGCTGCAGTTTATGAATCAAATCTACGAACGAGAGCGAGAGAACTGGTCGGTGGTGGACCGCATTGCCATGCTAAGAGGGTTGTGCAATTTTCTCCGACTGGCTGAGACTGGATAATGTTACGGAGAGAATGAACAAGAACGACTGTTTGAATTAAGTTTATGCAAGTGTAGTTTATAGGTGACTAATACTAATACTGAGATTGTGAATGAAATGATATATGTTTTGAAAATACAAAATTAACAGTTTATGAAATGTCCGATATCATCGAGTTGAATGTTAGTATGGTGTAGTTTCATCCAGTATAAAAGTAATTGTTCGCGCTAGTGTTTCACAGGGATCGAAAATGTCATAAAAATGTCATTTCGTTATTTGAAAATTTCACTGCACTTAGTAGGAAATGTTAATCGATGACATCATTGATTATCCATAACTAATCAGCATTAAAGAATGGTGATGCGTATGCACAAAACTTTACACCGAAAGTGGTGTAGTTAGAGAAATGTCGTGACATTTTCTTCATGAAATTCCACGATATTTTCCATCCCTGGTGTTGTACGATTAGGTCCTAGAAGTTTGTTTATATATAAATCTTCATCTTCTCTCTCATGTTACGTCCCAGCTGGAACAAACCCTGCTTCTTAGCGGTGTTTTCTATCAGCACTTCCTCTGTTGTTAACTGAGAGCTATCTTTGTCAATGATCTCTTCGTACATCGTATGGCAGGCAGGA